>NC_035177.2:11611244-11917212 GCF_001659605.2 Manihot esculenta
ACAGGGTGGACTCTATATGGGTGATTGTGGACAGACTCACCAAATCTGCTCACTTCATTCCTGTCAGGAGTGGCTACTCTGTGGACAAGTTAGCGCAGGTGTATGTGGATGAGATCGTCAGGCTGCATGGGGTTCCTGTTTCGATAGTGTCAGATAGAGGGCCCCAGTTCACCTCCAGATTTTGGCGGAGTCTGCAGAATGCCATGGGTACTAGGTTGGATTTCAGTACTGCCTTCCATCCACAGACAGACGGACAGTCAGAGAGGACCATCCAAACCATAGAAGATATGCTGAGAATGTGTGTGCTGGACTTTGGCGGTTCTTGGAGGCAGCATCTACCTTTGGTGGAGTTTGCCTACAATAACAGCCATCATGCTAGCATTGGGATGGCTTCATATGAAGCTTTATATGGAAGGAAGTGCAGATCACCTGTTTGCTGGGAAGAGGTTGGAGAAAGGGCCTTGGCAGGGCCTGAGCTAGTAGAGATCACCAGCAGGGTGATACCCATAATCAGAGAGAGAATCAAGACTGCTGCCAGCAGACAGAAGAGCTATGCAGACGTCCGCAGAAGACAGTTAGAGTTTCAGGAGGGGGATCTGGTTTTGCTCAAGGTGTCTCCAATGAAGGGAGTGGTTCGCTTCGGGAAGAAAGGTAAACTAGCCCCACGATACATCGGACCCTTTGAAATCTTGCAAAAGATTGGGGATGTGTCGTAGAAGCTGGATTTACCTGCTTCAATGGAAAGAATCCATCTGGTTTTCCATGTTTCAATGTTGAGGAAGTTTGTGTCAGATCCGAGCAAGGTTCTTAGTGAGCCTGATATGGAGGTCTAAGAGGATCTCACCTATGTTGAACAGCCAGTACGGATCATAGACACCCAGATCAGAAAGCTAAGAAACAAGGAAATCCCGATGGTGAAAGTCCTGTGGAACCACCACAACTTGGAAGAATGCACTTGGGAGACACGGGAGTCTATGCTCCAGCAGTACCCTCATCTCTTTTAAGGTTAGATCTCTATGTGTTTATGTGCTTGGTATGTATGTTATGTTTTATGCCATGCTTTGTGTGCTAGTTGAGGTACATTCGGGGACGAATGTTCTTAAGGGGGGGAGAATGTAATACCCGGCTAGACTCCGGTATCGGAATTTCCTACCGTTCGGTGGAATCTCGGATGTCGGAAGTCTCTAGTAGGGTAGAAACATGTTTTCATAAAATGTTTTAAAGTATTTTATGGTTTTAAGTATGAAAATTTAATGAGTTTTTGCATGAAAAGTCTTTGGAGGAAAACCCAGGTTCGGCCGCCGAAAGTCAAGTTCGGCCGCCGAACATGCATGCGTTTTGGAGGCACGTTAGGCCCCCGAAAGCATGAGTGAGGGAAGTTCAGGTTCGGCCGCCGAAAGTCAAGTTCGGCCGCCGAACATGGCATGCATGCGGAGGCACTTTCAGCCCCCGAACGTGGCCTGGCCAGCCACCTATAAAAGGGTCCCTTAGGTCCGCACAGGCGAGCTTTTTCTTCCCCGTTGTCGGCCAAGGTGAGTCTCCGCCACCCCTCCCTCGATCTTGAGTGTTTTCCTTAGATCTTCCATGGTTTTCACGGGTTTTTACTTCTGTTTTGAAGATCTGTGAGTAAAGAGCAAGTTTTGGGTACTTGGAGGTTCAAAGAGCTCAATCTCTCCATCTCCAAGCTAGGGTCGCCTTTCCTCTCGTTTCTTCAAGAGGTAAGCTCGGATCCACCCTTGTTATGTGTTTTAAACAAGCATTAAGTTGTTTTATGGGTAGAGATGCATGTTTAGGCTTGTTGATGAGTTTTTGGGTTTTGATGTTTTGATGAACAATGTATGTTGATTTTTGTGTGTTTGAAGTGTTGTAGTTGGGGTATTTGATAGTTTGAGACCCCTAGGTGCGATACATGATATGTATGCATGTTTTAGAACAAGTTTATGCATGATTTGAGAGTTGGGAGGCAAATGTGCATAAAGGAGCCAAGTTTCTGCCCTTTGGCAGAAACCAGGTTCGGCAGCCGAAGGCACTTTCGGCCGCCGAACGTGGCTGGGGAGGCAGGCCTTTCGGCTGCCGAAGTTGCCCCCAAAAAGAGACTTTCGTCTCTGTCTGGGACTTTCGGCCGCCGAAGGTGCCGCTGAACATGCATGAGTTTCGCCTCTGTCTGGGAGTTTCGGCCGCCGAAGGTGCCGCCGTACCTGCCTGACTTTCGGCTCTGGAGGGACTTTCGGCCGCCGAACCTGCCGCCGAAAGTGCCCTGTTCAGCCATTTCTTGCATGTTTTTCTATGATTGTTTCATGATGTTTTAGGGGGTTTTTGGGGAGTATATTAGAGTTATGTTTATGTATGTTTGGTCCCTCATTGGAGTCCACCGGTGTAGGTTCGGACCCGAGGAACCGAGGACCCCAGCAGTGAGCCAGCTGCTACAGAGTTTGTCAGAGCTAGCCAGAGGTGAGTGGAATAAACCTTAAGTTTTAAAACAAATGAAATATGAATTTGAGCATGATCCATGCATCATGAATGCCATGAGATATAGTAGGTTGTTTGCATTAGTATTCACGAATATGTTGCATTGCATTTATGATGTTGATGTGGATTGGTTATTGGATGATCCTTTAGTCCTCGTATGACATGATGATGTTACGGCATGATATGGTATGGAAGTCCAGGTTGTACCCATTCTACGTCCCTGGCACATTGGTATGTTATGATATGTTATGATAAGAGAAAGACCGGTTGTACCCATTCTACGTCCCGGCACAGTTGGACTATGTAGAGGACTATTGGTGACAATACCATCCGAGATGTGATTTGTTGTGATGTGTTGCATTACATAATAGCATGAGATTTTTAAATATATGATTTCACTATTCTGCTCACTGGGCTTTGTAGCTCACCCCTCTCCCCTAACCCCAGATGTGCAGGTACAGGGTAGACCAGGAGGTTAGCCAGAGTTTTGAAGTATGTGTATGTAATAGCTAGATTGTGGACATGACAATTGTACTATGATGTTATGTAAGAGATTACAGTATGTTATGTAATGAGGTATATTGAGGTTATAGATGTGCTTGACCCTATTGAGTATTGTAATCCCTTGTTGATGCATGATCTTAGATATTTGATGATACAGATATTAGCCAACTCATCTCATGTTGTATCGCCCGTTGGGGCATTGATGAGATCCCACAGAGGGATCATGTTTATGATTATGACTATGTTCAGGTTGAGTTGGATGTTGAAAGAAAGGTTTTAAATTTTTTTTTGTATGTTGTTGATCATGTATGGGATTAAACAGGTTTTCAGGATGTATGTTTGGCTTGCTACGGGTCCCGGCGGCCTTAAGTCGACCCGGATCCTAGCGCCGGTAGCGGTCCGATTTTCGGGTCGTTACATTGAGATTACAGAAGTTCACATATTCGAGTACATGTGAGACAATAATTACGTTGCAAAGGCTTGAGGTTAGAGGAAACAAAGCACCTTTTGAGATTTATCTTACTAAAGTATAAACCTAATTCGGCACAACTTCAATGTAATGAAAAAAAAAATATAAAATATGTTCAATATTAATCAGAATGTGGAAGGAGAAAATGAGAACAATGTAAAATCAATAGGAGAGATAATTGTAGATTGCCCAAGTTGGAAAGGGATTTAATAATAATATTTGTTAAATCAAATCATATTTTGAATTGATAATCTAAAGTAAAGGTTGCAATTTTAGACATAACTCATAAATACGATATGAGACCGACATAAAAAATAAAGGATTGGGCTTATTAGTATTGTTACCCATTTATAATACACTAATAATCGTTTCTTATCATAAATTGACTTAATAATTTAATTTAACACATTTATGACACGCTTAACCTATAAACTGCTAACTCATTTTGACTTGCCAATTCATAATTATATTAATAAAAAAATATATTATCTAATATAAATATTTATTTATTTTAGTTAGTTTCTATTTTATTTATTAAAATATGCTAAAAGACCAAATTTGTCCCTAATTTATATATGAGAGACCAAAAATACCAAATTTAATTTTCTTTATCTTAATTTGCCCATGAACTATCATTAAGATGCCAAATAAGACTTATTTATTAGAATATGACTACTCAATCTACTTAGCCTTATTGGGCATATTTGATTTTTTAATGATAGTTCATGATATTTTTTGATCCAAAAATCAAATTTAGTATTTTACCCTTATTGTATAGTTCAGAGGCAAATTTTATTTTTTTTGCCATTAAAATTTATTTAATTTATATATTTATATAATATTATATTATCCTATATTTTTTTAAAAAAAGATATTAATTTGTTAAATATTGAAGTCTCACTTTCTTTAAATATTGAGTTTGTATAATAAATAATTTATATTAATTTATATAAATTTTATATAATACACAATTTGAAAAATATTAAAAATATAGAGTTTATATCAAAATACATTAAATAATATTAAGTTGAATCATAATACGTCAAATATATTGAATGGTGTCACATCGTAATAATGGATTGATCTTATGAAATTGTGTTAGATGGATCATGTTGTATCATTTTAATTTAATATAATTAACTGTATTGTATTATGTAACTCGTATTATAAAAGGATCATATTAGTATTTAGATATTTGACACAATTTATTGGTCGTATTCTATTTGTGTTGATCTTTAATTGTATTCCTGACAATATAAACACGATCCACCAACTCAAATTACCACATCTATTAAAAAACGGTATTGTAGAATGGCTAAAAGATACCTAAATGGAGATGTTTCAAATGTGGATGTATCAATATGCAAAAAATTTAAGCTTTTTGAATAAAAGGCCATGACTGTGATGTATTTATAAAAGGAATATCATCTCATAAACTATTCTTAACAAATCTTTTCAAGCATTAACAAAATCGAGTAATTTCTTTAGGGAGTAGGCTTTGACAACAATATGATAGGAAGATAAATTAAAGTTAAATAAAGAGATTTCTTTAATAATTTGTAAGCAAGAACATTTATTGCTACCAAGGTTCTTTTACACAATGGTACATTTGCTATTATATTTGACTTATAAAGCACATATGGCGAGTCCAGTATAATATTAGTAGATGTATTTCTAAGAAAGCTAAATAATATAGTTTTTTTATACCATAAATATGTATCAAATGCAAAACAATAAAATAAATATTGAAGGTTATACATGCAATGTTTATCTAGTTGAAAAAGTATCATAATTTTGTGCTAAGGATCTAAAGGTGTTATGGAATGTTGGTGTTAAACAATATGAAGAATCTATCAGGAATCATCTTTGATTTTTACACATTTTGGTAAGAGCTTAAGTAAAAGAAATCTAAACTTTTCTTACTAAAGAAAAATATCATGCAACAGAAATCTAAATCTTATTAATTATCAAGAAGTTATACCATACATTGAGTAAATATTTATATTAGAAATCAAATGAAGAATTCTTTTAGAATGCTCTTAGTTCCATTTTAAGTTCATGTATTTTTAACGGTTGAAGCTTTTTGTAACGATCTGGAAACCGGACCACTACCGGCGCTAGAATCCAGATCGACTTAAGGTTGCCGAGACCCGTAGCAAGCCTACTATACATCCTGTACATCTGATAAAATCCCATACATGATCATACATTTCCATCAAAAACTTTAAACTTTTCATACACCAAGCTTGACCTGTGTATGCACCATAACTGTAAACATAAAATCTCATACTAGAGCCCTCATCAAATGCTCTAGTTGGGTCCACATTTCATATATCAATCTTGGTTCATCAGATAACATCATTAAAAACATTACATACAGATCATGTATAAAGGGATTACCACTACTGTTAGAGCCAAGCACAATACTAATCCATAAAACATCATTCTACTTTACATTATGTTACATCATTTTATATTACATGTCCACTACTAATCTATTACATATACATAGCCTTTACCCTTGCTGACTTCCTGAGCTATCTCTGGCCCTGCAACCTGGGGGTTAGGGGGAAAGGGGTGAGCTACTAAAACCCAGTGAGCAGAACTGTAAAAAAATATTATAATAAACATATGCTTTCATGAAATGCGTCACAGCACAAACAATTCATATCACGGATGGACTGACCCAAAAATCCCTCTACTCTATGCCCGGCCCTCGATGGAGCTCCTCAGGACTTCTATTACATAACTTAAGCTCTGTGCCAGGGGCGTAGTGCAGGCACACCTGGTCTTTCCTGTACTCTGTGCCAGGGGCGTAGAATGGCAGCCCTGGTATTTCATTACATAACATAATATCTATAGGGCTAATGGGTCGTCCTGTTGTCCATCCACACCAACAATAAATAATACAATGCGTCATATTCGTGAATTCTAATGCAAACAACCTATTACATATCATGATGCATGAACATGCTTAAAAAGTTTGATTGCTTTAAAAATAAAAGAGTTATGTTCTACTCACCTCTGGACTAACTCTGAAGCAGCTATCTCACTGCTGATCTCCTCGGTTCCTCAGGTCCGATCCTACACAGGTGGACTCAAATGAGGGACCAAACATACTCTAACATGACTCTAAACAACTCCCCAAAACCCCCCTAAAACATCATAAAACATGTATAAAAAACAGGCAAAGGAAGGCTGGACAGGGGACTTTCGGCGGCAGGTTCGGCGGCCGAAAGCCTTCACAGATCCGAAAGTCACCATCCTTCAGGGGTAGGTTCGGCGGCCGAAACTCCCCTCCAGAGCCGAAAGTCCAACTTTCGGGGGAGAGCTTAGGCGGCCAAAACTGCCTCCACAGGCAAGTTCGGCGGCCGAACATTGCCTCGGTGGCTGAACCTGGGTTCTCCAGAATGGCAGAACCCGATTCTGCCTCTCTCATCCAGCCACCCAAAACCTCACAACATGCATTCAACTATTCTAATACATGCATAAACACATTTTCAAGCACATAGGGGCATAAAACTAGCCTAAACCCCAACAAACATCAACATACCATCACATTTAGCATAAAATTAACATAAACCCTAACATTTAGATCTACTCTCAAACATGCATCCATACCCCTTTACCCTTCATAAAACTTAATTAAAACATGAAAGAAGAGGAGGATCTACACTTACCTCTTGAAGATCGAGAGGAGATGCGATCCCAAACTTGGAGATGTGGAGGAACGAGCTCCGGGGGTCTCTAAGCTTCAAGACTTTGATTTTGAGCTTAAAAACTTCAAAACAAGATAAAAGCTTGTCAAAAACTTGAAAGATTTGAAGGAAAATATAAAATCAACCAAAGGAGGGCGAAATCTCACCTATGCCTGAAAATAGAGAGAGAAAACTCGCTCATTTTCGGACATTGAGCCTTTTATAGGTGGCTAGTGCTTCCGCAAACTCCCCATATTCGATGGTCGAACTTGAGGTTCGGCGGCCGAACCTGGGTTTTTCCTCCATGGCTTTTTCTTTCAAAACTCAATTTTTTCTTCTTTGTTAAAACCTTAAAAACATTAAAAACATTTTATGAAAACCTTATTTTACCCTTCAAGAAGGCTCCGACACCCGAGAATTCCGGATTCCAACGGAGATTCCGCCGGAAGGTAGGAATTCCGACACCAGAGTCTAGCCGGATATTACATTCTTCCCCCCTTAAGAACATTTGTCCTCGAATGTTCAACAACCAAACACATGCATAGCATAAACACATAAACTCATAAACACTAACCTTAAAAGAGATAAGGGTATTGCTGGAGCATGGACTCCCGTGTCTCCTAGGTGCACTCTTCTATATTGTGGTGATTCCAAAGGACTTTCACCATCGGGATTTCCTTATTCCTCAGCTTTCTGATCTGCGTGTCTAGGATCCGCACTGGCTGCTCAACATAGGTGAGATCTCCTAGGATCTCTACATCAGGCTCATTAAGAACCTTGCCCAGATTTGACATGAACTTCCGTAACATGGAAACATGGAAAACTGGATGGATTCTCTCCATGGAAGCAGGTAAGTCCAACTTGTACGATACATTCCCAACCTTTTGCAGGATCTCAAAGGGTCTGATGTACCGTGGAGCCAGCTTACCTTTCTTCCCAAAACGAACCACCCCTTTCATAGGAGACACCTTGAGCAACACCATATCTCCCTCCTGAAACTCTATATGCTTCCTGCGGACATCTGCATAACTCTTCTGCCGACTCACAACAGTTCAGATTCTTTCTCTGACAATGGGCACTACACTGCTGGTGATCTCTACTAGCTCAGGCCCTGCTAAGGCCCTTTTTCCAACTTCTTCCCAGCAGACAGGTGACCTGCACTTCCTTCCATACAAAGCTTCATATGGAGCCATCCCTATGCTAGCATGATAGCTGTTATTGTAGGCAAACTCCACCAAGGGTAGATGCTGCCTCCAAGAACCGCCAAAATCTAGCACACACATTCTGAGCATATCTTCAATTGTCTGGATGGTCCTCTCTGACTGTCCGTCAGTCTGTGGATAGAAAGCAGTCCTAAAATCCAGCCTGGTACCCATAGCATTCTGCAGACTCCGCCAAAACCTGGAGGTGAACTGGGGTCCCCTATCTGACACTATTGAAACGGGAGCTCCATGCAACCTCACAACCTCTTTCACATACACTTGTGCCAACTTGTCCACAGAATAGCCACTCCTGACAGGGATGAAGTGAGCGGATTTGGTCAGTCTATCCACAATCACCCATATGGAGTCTAATCTGTTGGACGTTGCCGGTAACCCCACCACAAAATCCATAGCTATATTCTCCCATTTCCACTCGGGGATCGACAGTGGGTTAAGCATTCCAGCCGGCTTCTGATGTTCCAGTTTCACCCTCTGACATACTTCGCAGGCGGACACGAACTGTGCCACTTCTCTCTTCATAGCTGGCCACCAATAAACTCTTTTCAGATCCTGGTACATTTTGGTGGCTCCAAGGTGAACACTGTATCTGGCATTATGAGCTTCCCTCATAATGTCTCCTTTCAGACTCACTTCATCTGGTACACATAGCCTAATCCCATAGCGGAGGATCCCTTTACTGTCAAATCTGAACTCTTCATTCTTGCCTGCCTGGACTACTCTTGCTATCTTTACCAACTCGGGGTCCTCATGCTATTTCTAAGCCATCTACTCTAGAAATACAGGTGTCACTCTCATCTGGGCTATCAAAGCACCTGTACCAGACAACTCCAACTGCAGCCCTTCATCAATGAGCTTATAGAATTCCCTTACCACCGGTCTCCTCTCTGCTGTAATGGGGGATAGACTGCCAAGTGATTTCCGACTAAGGGCATCTGCCACAACATTTGCCTTACCCGGATGGTACTGAATCTTGCAATCATAGTCACTAAGCAGTTCTACCCATCTTCTCTGCCTTAGGTTCAACTCTCTTTGACTCAAGATGTATTGCAAACTTTTATGATCTATAAAGATCTCACATTTAACCCCATAAAGGTAATGCCTCCACATCTTGAGTGCAAAGATCACAGCTGCCATCTCTAGGTCATGTGTAGAATAATTCAACTCATGCTTCTTCAGCTGCCTAGAAGCATAAGCGATTATCCTCTCATTCTGCATCAACACGCGACCTAGCCACACGGGATGCATCGCAAAACACTGTGAAGTCTTCACTACTGGTAGGCAGAGCTAACACCGGTGCTGACGTCAACCTTTTCTTTAGCTCTTCAAAGCTTTCCTCACACTGTTCAGACCACACAAACCTCTGATTTTTCTTGGTCAACCTGGTCATAGGAGCGGCAATTTTGGAGAAGTCTTGAACGAACCTCCTGTAGTAACCTGCCAAACCCAAAAAGCTCTTAATCTCTGTAACTGTAGTGGGTCTGGGCCAGTTAGCTACGGCTTCTACTTTCTTGGGATCTACCTCAATTCCTTTTCTGACACAACATGCCCCAAGAATGAGATGCTCCTTAACCAGAATTCACACTTGGAGAACTTGGCATACAAGTCGTGCTCCCTCAGGGTCTGCAAAACTATCCTCAGATGATGGGCATGCTCCTCTGCATTTCTGGAATCCACTAAGATATCGTCAATGAAAATGATAACAAAGTGATCCAGATACTGGCTAAAAACTCTGTTCATGAGGTCCATGAATGCTGCAGGGGCATTGGTCAGCCCAAACGGCATCACTAGGAACTCATAATGCACATATCTGATCCTGAACGCAATCTTCGACACATCTTCCTCTCTGATTCTTAGCTGGTGGTACCCAAATCTCAGATCTATCTTAGAAAAACAACCTGCTCCTGCTAGCTGGTCAAATAGATCATCGATCCTGGGTAGAGGATACTTGTAAGGCTGGCCGACTCTGAACTAACTCTGGCCGACTCTGAACTAACTCTGGCCGACTCTGAACTAACATAAAAGAGTTATGTTCTACTCACCTCTTGTAACAGCCCGGCCCGTACGCACGGCACTGTTACCGCTCACGGCCCAGGGCTATCCCTCGCCTGGCCCTCTCGCCACCTCGGGCTTTCCACTGGCGTCGTGAGCAGCTCTTAACATCCCTTCACCCTCACGGGTTCTAGGCAGGATTTGTCCCTCGGGGGAGCCATTACGGCCCGCCCTAGCCCGAGTGGATTTGGCCCAATTCCTTCCTCTGGGAATTAGGTCGCCTCCCCCACTGCTCGAACCCTTGACCGCCCACTTTAAGGGAATAGTTTGGTGAGAGTGAGTACCAATTGTTCCCTTTTCGCACGGCACTGTTACCACTCACGGCCCAGGGCTATCCCTCGCCTGGCCTCTTGCCACCTCGGGCTTTCCACTGGCGTCGTGAGCAGCTCTTAACATCCCTTCACCCTCACGGGTTCCAGGCAGGATTTGTCCCCTTGGGTTGGAACAATTGGTACTCACTCTCACCAGACTATTCCCTTAAAGTGGGAGGTCAAGGGTTCGAGCAGTGGGGGAGGCGACCTAATTTCCTAAGGGAAATTTGGGCCAAATCCACTTGGGGAAGGATGCGTTTGACGAGAACCCAAGGGGACAAATCCTGCCTGGAACCCGTGAGGGTGAAGGGATGTTAAGAGCTGCTCACGACGCCAGTGGAAAGCCCGAGGTGGCAAGAGGCCAGGCGAGGGATAGCCCTGGGCCGTGAGTGGTAACAGTGCCGTGCGAAAAGGGCCGGGCTGTTACATAAAAAGGCGCCTTTTTATGTAACAGCCCGGCCCGTACGCACGGCACTGTTACCACTCACGGCCCAGGGCTATCCCTCGCCTGGCCTCTTGCCACCTCGGGCTTTCCACTGGCGTCGTGAGCAGCTCTTAACATCCCTTCACCCTCACGGGTTCCAGGCAGGATTTGTCCCTCGGGGGAGCCATTACGGCCCGCCCTAGCCCGAGTGGATTTGGCCCAATTCCTTCCTCTGGGAATTAGGTCGCCTCCCCCACTGCTCGAACCCTTGACCTCCCACTTTAAGGGAATAGTCTGGTGAGAGTGAGTACCAATTGTTCCATTGGAACAATTGGTACTCACTCTCACCAGACTATTCCCTTAAAGTGGGAGGTCAAGGGTTCGAGCAGTGGGGGAGGCGACCTAATTCCCAGAGGAAGGAATTGGGCCAAATCCACTCGGGCTAGGGCGGGCCGTAATGGCTCCCCCGAGGGACAAATCCTGCCTGGAACCCGTGAGGGTGAAGGGATGTTAAGAGCTGCTCACGACGCCAGTGGAAAGCCCGAGGTGGCAAGAGGCCAGGCGAGGGATAGCCCTGGGCCGTGAGTGGTAACAGTGCCGTGCGTACGGGCCGGGCTGTTACACCTCTGGCCGACTCTGAACTAACTCTGAAGCAGCTATCTCACTGCTGATCTCCTCGGTTTCTCAGGTCCGATCCTACACAGGTGGACTCAAATGAGGGACCAAACATACTCTAACATGACTCTAAACAACTCCCCAAAAACCCCCTAAAACATCATAAAACATGTATAAAAAACAGGCAAAGGAAGGCTGGACAGGGGACTTTCGGCGGCAGGTTCGGCGGCCGAAAGCCTTCACAGATCCGAAAGTCACCATCCTTCAGGGGTAGGTTCGGCGGCCGAAACTCCCCTCCAGAGCCGAAAGTCCAACTTTCGGGGGCGAGCTTAGGCGACCAAAACTGCCTCCACAGGCAAGTTCGGCTGCCGAACATTGCTTCGGTGGCCGAACTTGGGTTCTCCAGAATGGCAAAACCTGATTCTGCCTCTCTCATCCAGCCACCCAAAACCTCACAACATGCATTCAACTATTCTAATACATGCATAAACACATTTTCAAGCACATAGGGGCATAAAACTAGCCTAAACCCCGACAAACATCAACATACCATCACATTTAGCATAAAATTAACATAAACCCTAACATTTAGATCTACTCTTAAACATGCATCCATACCCCTTTACCCTTCATAAAACTTAATTAAAACATGAAAGAAGAGGAGGATCTACACTTACCTCTTGAAGATCGAGAGGAGATGCGATCCCAAACTTGGAGATGTGGAGGAACGAGCTCCGGGGGTCTCTAAGCTTCAAGACTTTGATTTTGAGCTTAAAAACTTCAAAACAAGATAAAAGCTTGTAAAAAACTTTAAAGATTTGAAGAAAAACATAAAATCAACTAAAGGAGGGCGAAATCTCACCTATGCCCGAAAATAGAGAGAGAAAACTCGCCCATTTTCGGACATTGAGCCTTTTATAGGTGGCTAGCCAAACCACCTTCGGGGGCCAAAGGTGCTTCCGCAAACTCCCTATGTTCGGCGGCCGAACCTGGATTTTTCCTCCATGGATTTTTCTTTCAAAACTCAATTTTTCTTTCTTTGTTAAAACTTTAAAAACATTAAAAACATTTTATGAAAACCTTATTTTATCCTTAAGAAGGCTCCGACACCCGAGAATTCCGGATTCCAATGAAGATTCCGTCGGAAGTTAGGAATTCTGACACGGGAGTCTAGCTGGGTATTACACTTTTACTTTAATAAGTTATACTCGATTAAACCATTAGTCAATAGAATAAATGTTACTGAGAAACTAGAGCAACAATTTGCAATATAGTTCTATAAGTATGAACATATCCCTATAAAAGATTTCAAATAAGTTTTTCCTTATTAATGGATTCGCTAAGAATTTTTAGGCCATAAAGTGACAATGTATTAAATTAATATAAATTTCACACTTAAGAGTCATAATTCAAATAGGGCATGGTGGTATGTACATAAATGGAACAAAATCAATAGTCGACATGTCACTATATTACTTGCGACGAAATTCTCAATTGATGAAGATTCTATCGAAAATAAAAATAACTACCGATGAAATTAACAATAGATTTGCAATGAATGTTATATCATTATTGATTTCCGACGGACTAGTGACATAATAATATTTGCTAATTAGTGACATAAATTTCCTATCGCTATTTTGTTAGAAAAACTTTTATATGTATATCTAATAGATTACAAAGAACCCCTAATACTCCTTATTTTAAAGTTGCATCTACTAGCCTCCTTGGAGCTTCCTCACAACCATGCGTTCATCTTGTCTAGCAGAACCAGTATTCTCCTTTAGTTGTTGTTGTCCACCAATAACATCCCCTAACCGTCATTCACTCGATCGATGATAAGCAACATCAATGTCTCAAACACAATGTCCTTAGGACAACCTTCACTAATTTTATGATTTCCCTCCATCCACAAGTTGAGTTATTTAGCATAAAAGATGCTTCTAAACTTTTTATATATTTCATTTTTTTTATTTTTCAATTGATAATCTTGTGCCTTTTGTTTCTTTTACTGCAAATTTCATAATATTAGACTTTATTTTTATATTTCTCTTCTTTATGTATTATTAGATGAATTTTTATTTAGTTTGCATCTTCATCCTTTCCTATGTGTTCACATAAAAGTCAATATTATTATCGAGAAAAAGAAGAGGAAAAGGGAAGAAGCATTTTGAAGGCATTTATCTAGTGATTTTATCTCGATAAAGGAGATAAGGGATGGAATTAGGGGTCAAAACATCTATGAGCTTAGTATAGGATGATAATGCGGAGCAATTAGTCTTAGATTTTATAGCAGACTTGGACTGGGCATGACTTCTGCTACCGACGTCCGTCGAAGACCCATGACAGTTTTTCGAAAAGGAAATTTTGAAACGCACAACTTTCAAAAGTGTGATGAGGGCCACAGGCTCGTCACAAAGTTCGAGGTAAAAATTTCATAGTTTAAGGGGTCAATTTTATATTTTTATTATTTTTTTATATTTTTTTTGTAATTTTTCATATTAGGGTTTTTGTTATTATAAATAGTTATTTTCTTGACTGTTTGAGACACTTTTCAACTTTCAAAAATTCAATAAGAGATTTCGATTTTTAGGCTTTCATTTTCTAAATTTCGTTTTAGCTAAACATTATTAGTTAAAACTCCTGGTAGAGTCTAATTAGTTCTATTTTAAATGAAGGTGTAATATATATAAATTTTTTAATGAAAATTTTGTAATACAATACACAACAAGCCTTCTAGCATTTACTTCAATTTAATGTATAAATGTATAGGCCAACTAGTTGAAAATTGCTTTTACTTTCTCCTTTATTCACCTTCTATTTTCTCTTGTACAAAACTATGAATCTCGATTTCATGAAAATCACATAGATAAGGAAAAGGTGGCAGGTTGGTTTGGATTAATAAAATGTCTAGTATAAAGTTTTGAATCTCTTATTTTCATTGTATTACTTACGCACTAAAAATGATGGGAAATGATTGATGCAGGAAGCAAAACATGCACTTAGAGGCAACATGATTTAATGATGGCCATTAAAATTTTTTGGGTGATATTCTTTGATATATCAAAATAGCAAAATGGAACCAACGTGACACTAGATTTTATGGTTATGCACCTTATATTTAATTACAGAGGCTATGGTATTTCTAGTAATTTTATTTTTTTTAGTTTTCTTTTTTTTTATTTTTTCTTTTTCTAATTCAATTGTCAAAGTCTAAGGATTTTGTGGATTTCATTTTTTATGATTCAATTGTCTCATAATATTTATAGACAATTTTAAGATTTTAAAATTTTGTAAAATACATTTTTTAATTTATTAGCTGATATATTAGTAACCCTATAAGTTTGAGACTGTCAAAAGAATTATACAGTAGTGAATTTTGATACTTCGTTCATGATTAAAGGATGAGCCAATGACTATTTTAGTATTAATAAGGTGAAAAATAGTGTAGATTATATAGTTTTGGAACTATGTTAAATTTCTTCTTTTTTTTTTTTTGCATATTTGCTTTAAGGTACTATTTTAAATTTTCTTTTTAAATGTTATTCTCATTATTTTCTTTATTTTTCAGTTAAAAGGAATATATTTAATGCCCTTTTAACATAAAGTAGGAAGTTTACTTATACTATTTTCTTTATTTTCATTTTATTTTCTATTTGACAGGTACTACTACTAATCAATGATTCTTCTGATGAAAGAAATATAATGCTTGAAGGTTAGTATTTTTTGTAATACCTGGCTAGACTCCGGTATCGAAATTCCTACCGTCCGGTGGAATCTCGGATGTCGGGAGCCTCTAGTAAGGTAGAAACATGTTTTCATAAAATGTTTTAAGGTATTTTATGATTTTAAGTAAAATGGAAATGAGTTTTTGCATAAAAATAATCTTGGAGGAAAACTCAGGTTCGGCCGCCGAACCTCAAGTTCGGCCGCCGAACATGGCATGCATGCGGAGGCACGTTCGGCCCCCGAACGTGGCCTGGCCAGCCACTATAAAAAGGTCCCTTAGCCGAAAACGGGCGAGCTTTTTCCCCATTTCCGGCCAAGGTGAGCTCTCCGCCGTCCCTCACCAATCTTGAGTTCTTTCCTTCCAATCCTACTCGATTTTCATGAGTTTTTACTTGGTTTTGAAGATTTTCAAGCTTTGAGCAAAGTTTTGGAGCTTTGAAGTTCAAGGGAACTCAACCCCTCCCATCTCCAAGTTTGGGTCGTCTCTCTCTCGATCTCCACGAGGTAAGAGCCGATCTTAAGCTCATTGCATGTTTTAAGCAAGCTTTAAGTAGATCTATGGGGTAGAATGCATGTTTAGCTCATAGTTAGGTTTATGGGTTTTATATGTGTTTATGAACAATGTGATTTGCTTGTTGTGTTGTAGTTGGGGTTTTTGTTGGTTTGATGCCCCTAGGAACTTGTATGCTTGTTTGTGCATATTTGGGAATGTTGTAGAATAGGTTTATGCATGATTGGGTAGTTTTGGAGGCAATGTGCATTGAAGAGCTGAGTTTCTGCCACTAAGGGAGAAACCAGGTCCGGCAGCCGAAGGAACTTTCGGCCGCCGAACATGCTTGTGGAGGCAGCCTTCGGCTGCCGAAGCTTGCCCCCGAAAGGAGACTTTCGTCTCTGTCTGGGAGTTTCGGCCGCCGAAAGTGCCGCCGAACATGTATGAGTTTCGCCTCTGTCTGGGAGCTTCGGCCGCCGAAGGTGCCGCCGAACCTGCCTGACTTTCGGCTCTGGAGGGACTTTCAGCCGCCGAACCTGCCGCCGAAAGTGCCCTGTCCAGCCCTCTCTTGCATGTTTTTCTATGATTGTTTCATGATGTTTTAGGGGGTTTTTGGGGAGTAGTTTAGAGTTATGTTCTTGTTTGTTTGGTCCCTCATTTGAGTCCACCTGTGTAGGTTCGGACCCGAGGAACCGAGGACCCCAGCAGTGAGTCAGCTGCTCCAGTGTCTGGTCAGAGCTACCCAGAGGTGAGTGGAATAACCTATTATGTTTTAAAGCAAATAATGGACTTTTTAGCATGCTTCACGCATCATGAACGCCATGAGATGTACTAGGTTGTTTGCATTAGAATTCACGAATATGTTGCATTGCATACTTTATTGTTGTTTGATGTGGATGAACGTTGGATGATCCAAAGCCCTCGATCTATGATATGATGATGTGATATGTACGGTACGGAAAGTAAGACCAGTGGGACCCATTCTACGTTCGCTGGCACTATGTAAGAGAAAGACTAGGACCCATTCTACGTTCTGGCACAGTTGGACACTGTTATGTTATGCTATGTAAGGGAAAGACCAGGACCCATTCTACGTTCTGGCACAGTTGGACTATGTAGAGGGCTATTGGTGACAAGTTCATCCTTGATGTGATTAGCTGTGATGTGATGCATTCCATGATCCATATGATTTAAATGTTTTTTTATTATTCTGCTCACTGGGCTCTAGTAGCTCACCCCTCTCCCATTTTCCCCAGGATTGCAGGTACAGGGTAGACCAGGAGATCCATAAGAGTAATGAAGTCATGTGAATGTAATAGATAGTGTGGACATGATAATTGTATTAATGTTATGTAAAAGTACAGTTTTAGTCATGTAATGACTTTGAGGATTAGAGGTTGTGCTTGACTATATGTATAAGATATTCCTTTTAATACATGATCTTAGATATTTTATGATGAGTATGCAAACCAACTCAACGTATGATGTATCGCCCATTGGGGCATTGATGAGATCCCATAGAGGGGTCATGATTATGTTTATGTTATGTACAGTACATGCACAGGTTGAGTTTGGTTGATGTATATGGAAGGAAAAGTTTTAATTTTTATGCATATTGTTGATCATGTATGGGATTATACAGGTTTACAGGTTTCATGTCAGGCTTGCTACGGGTCCCGGCGGCCTTAAGCCGATCTGGATCCTAGCGCCGGTAGCGGTCCGATTTTCAGGTCGTTACATTTTTCTTTTCCAATTAATGAAATTCATTATTTTCTCCTTTCTTCTAAGTTTTGTGGGAGCTGTTGTGAAATATGGAACTATTATATTTATATTAAAATATTGTCTTATTTATTTATTAAAAGATTTTTTATTTTTATTGTACTTATGAAAAATTTATTATTTTATTTTAAGTGTAATACCCGGCTAGACCCCGGCACCGGGATTCCTACCTTCCGGTGGAATCTCCATTGAAATCCAGGGTTTTTCGAATGCTAGAGCCTTCTAGAAGGGTAAAATAAAGGTTTTCTAAAATGTTTTATATGTTTTTATGGTTTTAATGAAGAAAGAAAATTGAGTTTTGAAAGAAAATGTTTTGGAGGAGAAACCCAGGTTCGGCCGCCGAACATGGTGGAGTTGCGGAGGCACTTTTGGCTTCCGAAGGTGGTTTGGCCAGCCACCTATAAAAGGCCCCCTGTCCGAAAATGGACGAGTTTTCTCTCTCCATTTCTAGGCAAGGTGAGTCTCCGCCACCCCCTTGATGATCTTGTGTTTTCTCCTCAAATCCTTCAAGATTTTTATGAGTTTTTACCATGTTTTGAAGATTTTAAGCTAAGATCAAAGTTTTGAGGCTTGGAGACCCCCGGAGCTCGTTCCTCTATATCTCCAAGTTTGGGATCGCATCTTCTCTCGATATTCAAGAGGTAAGTGTAGATTCTCATCTTCTCTTATGTTTTTAAGTAAGTTTTATGAAGGGTTAAGGGGCTTTGATGCATGTTTAGGCTAGTTGTAAAAGGTTAGGGTTATGTTAGTTTAATGATAAATGTATGCTAAATGTGATGTTTGTTGGGGTTTAGGCTAGTTTTATGCCCCTATATGCTTGATAATGTGTTTATGCATGCTTTTGAGTGTTGAGTATGAGTTTGGAGGGTTTTGGGAGGCTAGATGTGAGAGGCGAATCGAATTCTGCCATTCTGGAGAACCCAGGTTCGGCAGCCGAAGCCATGTTCGGCCGCTGAACCTGCCTGTGGAGGCAGTTTTAGGCCGCCTAAACCCGCCCCCGAAAGTTAGACTTTCAGCTCTGGAGGGGAGTTTCGGCCGCCGAACCTGCCCCCGAAAGTGCCTGACTTTCGGATCTAGAGGGATCTTTGGCCGCCGAACCTGCCGCTGAAAGTACCCTGCCCAGCCTTCCTTTGCCTGTTTTGCATGCATGTTTTATGATGTTTGAGGGGGTTTTTAGGGAGTTGTTTAGAGTCATGTTAGAGTATGTTTGGTCCCTCATTTGAGTCCACCTGTGTAGGATCGAACCTGAGGAACCGAGGTGATCAGCAGTGAGATAGCTGCCTCAGAGTTAGTTCAGAGTCAGCCAGAGGTGAGTGGAACTAAACTAATCTTTTATTTCGAAGAATCAAATGTTTTAAGAACATGCATCATGATATATAACAGGTTATTTGCATTAGAATTCACGAATATGACGCATTGCATTATTCATTGTGGGTGTGGATGGACAACAGGACGACCCATTAGCCCTCTAGATATTATTTTATGTAACAGAAGTCCTGATGAACCCCACCGAGGGCCGGGCACAGAGCTTATGTATGTAATAGAAGTCTTAAGGAGCTCCACCGAGGGCCGGACACAGAGTAGAGGGATTTTTGGGTCAGTACATCCATGATGTGATTTGTTTGTGATGTGATGTATTTCATGAAAGCATATGTTTATTAAATTGTTTTACTGTTCTGCTCACTGGGCTTTTGTAGCTCACCCCTCTCCCCTAACCCCCAGGATTGCAGGTTCAGGATAGACCAGAAAGTCGTCAAGGTTGAAGGTTGTGTTAATTGTAATAGTTTTAGTAGTGGACATGTAATGCAAAATAATGTAATGTAATATAATGTAGAGATATGTTTCATGGTTTAGTATTGTGCTTGGCCCTACTAGTAGTGGTAATCCCTTTTTGTACATAATCTATATGTAATGTTTTAATGATGAGAAATGTTGAACCAAGCTTGATGTATATTATGTTGACCAAACTAGAGCATTTGATGAGAGCTCTAGAGTGGGGTTTTATGTTTATAGTTATGGTGCATACACAGGTCAAGCTTGGTATATGGAAAGTTTAAAATTTTTATGCAAATGTATGATCATGTATGGGATTTTATCAGGTGTACAGGATGTATGTTAGGCTTGTTACGGGTTCCGGCGACCTTAAGTCGATCTGAATCCTAGCACCAGTAGCGGTCCGATTTCTGGGTTGTTACATTAAGAGTTATGTGACACTATAAGTTCATCTGTGTTATTTCTCTTGTCAAGCATATTACAATAGCTACATGTCCACAAAGCAGTAGCATGGTTCCTATCCATGTTTCTCTTTTTTTTTTAAGTTTTTTTTATAAAAATTAAGGTATTATCCTTGTATTGATTCTAAGATTGAGTTGAATTACTTTCTTATTTTTTGTTATTTTTTATATTGATGTTAATTACTATATAGGATTACTCACATATATGAAGAATCTACTCTAATCCACATGCCTTAGGTAAAGCCATACATAATATAGAAAGCACACTTGGAAAAAAATCGAGTGAGCTTCCCAAAATATAATAATGCTATAAGAAAGTCAAGTCAAAATGAAAGGGCCATAAGAAGAGACGCGAGAGCACATGAAAGGAGGTGCAAAAGTAGATCAAAATCCCACTAAAGAATTAAAATGAAACTTCGCCACACCCCACCACTTTAAATTCCAATTCTGAATTAGATGCTTTAAACTATTTATTATATTGTTTTTATACTGTTGTTTTTTAGATATTGTTTAATATGGATATTTTAAGAACTTGAATTTTACACATATTATTAAGTACTTTTACATGTATATGTTGAACATGTATTATAATGTTTTATGAATGAAGTTTGATTTATAATAAATATGTATATTAGCCATAAATTAGCCAAATTATATAAGAAATATCAAAACAAAAAAGATATATTTTCGTTGATTATGTTAATTTTTGCAACAAATATAATTGAAAATATACTTATTTCCAATGGATACGTGATACACATAAGCCATCACTACACTTAGCGATAGATTTCTAATGAAATTTTAATTAAAACCATTTTGTTTTTTTTCTGACAGAATTAGTGATGGATAAGATTGTCAGTAAATTTTCAAACGGACTTTTGCTCAGAAATGTCGTCATTAATATTTTTTACTGTGCTAAATATTCATCGCAAAAAAATTAGCAAAGGGACTTTAAGCGAAAGATCATAGACTATTTGAATTTGAACTATGAGCGACATAAATTTTCATCACTAATAGTCTATTTTTTACACTGTATCATGGATAGTTAGTCGAAGTTATATGCTCGGAATACCCAAGATTATTCACCCAATTGGTTTAATCTGGCACTAACTATAGGAATAAAGATGCATCAACAATAGATATTTGTGGATGTTAATCATAAGTTTTCCTTTAATTTTATTGTCTAAACCACCCAAGTTAATTGTACCATATATTTTAGTTTAAGGAACCATAAAGTAGATTGATAGTATTCAAACAAAAGATAGGTCTATCATGAAACTCCAAAAAAAAAAAAAATTATATTACAACTCAATCATATAAATCAACTTTTCAAGAGGATGATACTGAAATCTTATTGATATAAATAAATATTGATGATGCACAACAATATTTGAAGAATGTAAACAATATAATAATTTAAATTGATAATGTGGGCGACAAATTATTTCTCTATCTTCTACTAATTTAGGCTCCATCTTATAATACTATGATGGAGCTTAGATTTTCTCACCTAAAAAAGGTGGAGGATTTAATTTAGAGTCACCACTCGGATGATAATCAAGACAAGTGTGAAAGGACATAGATGACAACTTTACTCTTACCATATTTCATTTTGGCTTAGGTTAGAGATAGTGGGTATGAAACCCCTCTAAATTTAGATGTCTCTTAGATAAGTATCAATCCCCTAAATGTATTTCTTATAGTGCGACTTATTATACTTAATTTAAATTTTTAGACAGGCACGTTGGAAAATCTATGATTACTACACATGTTATTCATACAATAATCAATCAAAATTATGCGCATCTTTTATCCTAAATATGAGAATCTTGCTAATTTACATTAGGTGGTTTATCTTATTGCCTATTTACACATTGCTAATTTGAATTTATGTATAAAATTTACTTACAAGTAAGTGAGGTTTATATATACTTGGTTCTAGATTAGTTTGAATGTAAAACAATCAAAGATTACTTCGGTTACTAGCTCACAAAAGAGGTTTATTTTAGTTTGCCGAGTTGCCTTAAGGTTTGTTCATTAATTTACAATTTTTATGTAATTGATAAAAAGAACTACTAAATCGTGCATGCTATGTTTGTATCATGCAAAGTTTTTTTAATATTATCAAGTCGACTTAAGTTATTTACTATTTTTATTTGCATAAATTATTGTTGATGAGAGTATAGGATAAAGAACATACTAAGAAAGAGAGAATAGCATTATAGAACCATTGATGTGATGAATTTTTATATTTATTTTTAGCATGTGTAAATACAATTTTATAGTCATTTTCCTATAGTTTTTTATTAAGTTTTATTAGGTAAATATATAATTTTAAAATTTCTAATTTTTATTAATTTTCTTATTTCTAAGTAAAATTGGAATTTATTTTAAAGTTTTTAGAGGTCAAAGAGGCAAAATTTCTCTTGATTAGACCATGAGAATTAACCAAAACTCACAATCAGGCTATAATGAGCAGTGAATAGAAAGAAAAAATTGAGGCCAAAATGTTTCACAGTCTAAACATGAGAAATGGCCAAATCTCACGTCATGTCTATGAGACGTGTTTTTGTATGCAAATGGGCAGTGGTTCCATGACTAGGCCGTGAGAAAGACTCCTCACAAACGGCCTAGTTGTGAGGTACCCTAAAGTCGATTTTCCTCTTATTTTTGGCTCTAAACCTTAGGTTAAACATCAAAACACTATAAAAACCTCACTTTCTCTCATTTGCAAGAGCTAGCCACCTTAAAAGTCTTTCAAAATTCCATTTTTGAACAACCACTCTCTACATCAAGGGACAAGAAGGGTGCTTCATGGAAAGAAGAGCAATTGGTTCAAGAGATTGAAGTTTTTTTTTCTCCATTATAGTGTTTTCTTCTCCCTTAGACTCTATTTTATAAATATTTTTGTATTTTGTTATAGAAATGGTTGTAAATTTTATGATTTTTGTTAGGATTTTTAAAATCATGTGTGTTTAACTTTTAATCTAAAGCATTTGATGTAACTTGAACACTTGTTATATTTTAGATTTATATATTAATTTTTCTTATTAATACAAAAGTTTATTATTGTGCTTAATGCTTTTGAGTTCTATTGTGTTGCTTAAATGATTTAATTCATAGCTGGAAATGAATATTGTGAATCGGATAAAAAAAATAGATATCTTGGAGGCAATTAATTATAACTTATACTTAATGAACTACTATTAAAAAATAGTATTTAAGGTTTAATTAGTGTTTTTAATACAACTTGAAAAATGATATCAAATAGATTAGAGTTATATTTTCTTTGCATTAAAAATTAAATTGATCATTAAATATAAGTGTTCATTTTGATATTGGGTTAAGTGAAGTCAATGCTCTAGATGCCTATTTTATTGAGTTCTTAATTCTTTTATGCATAGGTATCTCTTAATTTGATTTTTAGATTTATCTTACTTTATTAGATTTTAGTTTTATTAATTTAATCTCACTCCATTTCTATAGTTTAAATATTAGTAAAATTAATACAAATTCTTGATATTTAATTGCAATATATGTGGAGACGATACTCACTCATCACGTGCAAGGAACCTTCAAATCAAGTTTGAGGAGGGAAAGGGGTTATGCTTTTTCTGTGTGGTTTGGCCAAATGTGTTACTCCTTTTATCGTGCTCAATTTTTTCTCTAACATGCATAATATTTACCAAAACCATTTTTCACCTACCAAATACTCATTTAATGGATTATTAATATATTTAACTTAATTACAAAAATAAAACATAAAAAATAAGAAAGAGAATCAATAACAGAGGAAAACTAAAATAAAAAAAAAAAAAAAGAAATCTTTACCTATCCTATATCACATATTCGACTAGAAGGATAGTAAACACACAATTGCCACCTTGAAATACTTTTCAAATAATTAAGGCACAAATATGGGTTTTAAACATGTTTATCATTAAAAAAATAAAGTATAAACTTAGCAATAACACATTTTTAAATAGTGCATATCAATTGTTGTCTTAGTTTTACTGATTTTTAGACTTGAACACGAAAATGTAAAATAAATAAAAAATAGTACAAGTATAAAAAATAATTAAAAGTTACAAGTACATAGGTAAGATATATATATATGAAATAAAAAGATGAAAAAAATAAAATAAAATTGAATTTATAAGTGGACAATTGTCCAAAAGCATAAATTCTAGATACCAAAAAGAATAAAAAAAATTGCATGTTGTACAAGCAAAATTTAAAAAAAAAAAAAACTCAAAATACAAAATTTGTTGTAAATTTCTCAAATTTTAGGTCAATAATTATCCAAAAAGATCTTTCTACCCCAAGTTATATCTCATTGAAATTGTGGTGTTTGCACTAACAAGTGCAACAATGTTCATCAAAATACGAAATCTTGAAAATTCATAAGGAAGCATAGAAAATCATAATGAGATAAATAATATATGTAATTGCCACTATTTTTCATGTTGAATGTTATTAATTATGTAACTTGAATTTTGAATATATTTTCTTATGATCGAATTTGTGATCCTAATCGAAGCAAAATAGGAATTTATTTTTGAAAAAGAGAGTGAGTGCAATAATTATATTTCTCCTATGGTGTATAATGTGTGAAATTTCAGAAAATATACTAGAGTTAGGGTTTGAAAGCTCTAAAATATTGTATGACATTTTATCATCGTATTAGAACTTATCTCTATTTTGCTTATAGGCGTAACTCTTACACTTGAATTACATCAAATTTTTTATGCTTATCATCTTTTCTTCTTTTTTGTTTTTATATTGTGATTAATGAGTACCTATACGACTAATATTATGTATTTATCTCAACAGACTAATATTAGAGTTTGGTTCTAAGCATAATTTAGAATTTATTTGTTAGTTTAATTAATTTTATTTGGTAATTTATTAACGCTTAAATATATTTCAATAAACTTATCTTAAAATTTTGACCATATTATGTTTTGTATATTCAGAATTTTGATTTTTTTAACAATCTAAAATTAAAGTAAATAATAAAATTATTACCCATGATTATATAGGTTTTCAATATATATATTAAAAATTACTAACTTTGATAATATTTAAATTTTAATAAATTAAAAAATAAAATTTTTGAGATGAGATTATTAAAATAATAAATTTACATATTAATTAAAAATATTAAAATATTAAAATAATTATCACAATATTAAACTTATTACATAATCAGTTCAAATGAAAATTATAAATAACTTTGATCTTTTATTTATTTACAAGTATATTTAAATTTGAAAATAGATAATATTATTTCAAATATTTATTATTTAAAATTAATGGAAATTTAAATTTTTAAATGTTTAGTTTAATAAATTTTATTTCGTAATTAATTAATATTATTTATTTTAATAATCATTGAATTAAAATTTTAACCGTATTTGTACATACAAAACTTTGATTTTTTTTTAATAAATATGTGAATTTATTAATGTTTAAAAACTTTAAAGTGAATTTATGATTGTTTATTTACATTCAAAAATCTATTAAATTTTTATTAAAGGTTAATAATGAAAATTATATTATTAATTATAAAATAAGTTTCAGAAATTCAAATTCTATTTTTTATAAATTTCATAGATGTATAAATAAATTATTTTATTTTGAAATTTGGATAGATTGATTAATAAATTATTTCACATTATTAATTTTATATAACATATATATCTCAAAATTTTTATAATAAATCTAAAATTAAATTAAATAATAAAATCATTGTTGATAATTATATAGGTTTCATTTATATAGATATATATATATAGGATAATTATTAGAAATTAATAATTTTGATAATATTTAATATTAATAATTATCAAAGACTATATTATATAGTTAATATATATTGAGAGATTTTCACAAATCAGTTAATTTGCAAGTTTCATATAAATGACATAAAAGAGAAATAAATATTACAAATTTTAATTCATTAATAACTTTAATTTATAGTTCGAAAATGCTATAACGGCAAAGCCTTTGTTTTTAAATGAAAAATGAAATTTTAATGAATTCAATACTATGAGACAACTTGCATATAATATTAAATTATTATTTTTAATTCTAAATAATATCTTCATACTTAAAATTTTATTATCATATTATATTTTTTCTTTATTATATTTATGTTAATAATTTAATTAATATTATATGTGAATAATTAGAGGAACGATATATATTTTTGAATTGAAGTGTAATCTACCTTAAGATATAATATGTTTGAAATCAATAAATATTTTAGTCATAAAATTAACTATGATTAATTTTAAACATTAACAATATTTTGATTAAAAAATAATTAAATTTAATATTTATGCATATTATAAACTGTTTGACTCACATGAATGAGAAGGAAGAAATAAAATTGATAAAAATAAATTATGTAATATATAAAATGATAATATAGTAAGTTAGTATAAGATTGTTTTACATTATTAGCAAATTAAAAGTGTGTATATATATATATATATATATATATATATATTGTTTTGATCCAATCTCGTGGACCAGACTGCCATAAGAACTTAGCCAGCATAAGGTCCCATGGCCTGGACCCCTGTTGGCCATGGCCTGGACCCTGTTGGCCACTAAATTGGCTATCTGCTATACTAGTATCACTAAGAAACATTGACATGGGTGTATGACCAACATCGGTCTATCTCGATGCATTTTTTTTTAAAATACACACATTAGTCCAAAAAAAAGAAGAAGAAAAAAAAATAATAAACATAAGAAATATATATATTATAAATTAGACCAAATAAAATAAAGATATACCACTTTCAGACTAGAGGCAAATGAAATTATTAAAAACAAGTAAGAACCTATATTATGCAATGCCTAAATACAAGTATTATTCCCATTGATCTAAAGTCTACACTCTTATATCAATTTTGTGATGATCCAATATCGTGGACTAGATTGGCACTAGAATTTGGGCTGACATAAGTCTCTATAAGCCCGTAGTAAGTTTCAAATCACATTAAATCCAAAATTTGGTCCAAAAGAAAAACTCAAAATCAAAAAATTAAACGAAAAGAATTCCATCATAAATTAGACATACCAACGGAGAGAAAGCTCACCCGATCCGCATATGAATAAAATCCAATTTGGGGAGCTCAGCTCATCCTCACAATACATGTCATTCTCAAATAATCAAAATAATAATAATAACACTCCAATATCACAAAATACACATTAGTTTAGAAGAATAATGTTTACTTTCCAAGTATTAAATCATACCGTCACTGCAGAGTTCTAGAGTTAAAATTTAGAAATATCAAAAGAAAATGAAATGAAAAATACTATAATCCTGCAAGAAAGAAAGATTTGTAGATCAATCTTTTAAGGAAGTCCACCGGTCATCTAGAGTAAAATATTTGAACAAAGGTGAGCATCCAACTCAATGAGTATAGACATTGATTATTAATACAAGTTCTATAATGATATAATTCTAATGTAATTCTACCAAGCAATGGTCATAAATCACATAGTAAAAATAAAACACAACATTTTGTACTAGGAAGTGATTTAGAGCCCCTCACACACCCCACACACACCAATTATACTATATGTATATTATACAGTATGTACATATATGGGAGTTTGACCCCTACACAGCTCTCTTAATTCAATAGGTGCAGCGAGATCAACTCAAGTCGTTTTTTCTTAATTCCATATGCGAGGAACAGCGAGCTCAACTCAAGCTGATCTTCTCAATTTATATATCCATAAGGACTAGATCCCAAGCGAGATTAACTCAAACCCATCTGCCCGTCCAATCTATATCCACAAAATACCTATATATACAATCACTCACAGCTCGACACCTACAAATAATTATCTCAAATTATTTCTGTAATAAATAAAATGTTCCTGATAATATAACTACATATACAGATATTCATGATGCATGGGCATGCCAAAATATTTAATACTAGTGAAATTGTAAAAATAATCAACATCTAACCCACAAAACGTTATGACCCGTTACCTAATGGTCCTACTGGAAAGAAGATGGCTGATTCGGATTACTTATATAGTAATACTATAAAGTAATAAAAAATAGATTATCAATAAAGAATTAACGAGTCCAAGACTTCCTAAGTTTATGCTGAAATTTCAGTAAAATTTCTCTTATACCTAGGATCTAACCCCTACAAGATAATATAATTTGTATTTGTCAATAACTGCCCACAACACAATGATATATTACTCTTTCCAAGTATTTTCAAAATAAACCAACAATAGCGAATTATAAATTTTAAATCACATTTAAAATTCTCTATAATTCTATAAATATTGAATACATACTAAAAAAAATTTCACAAATATTTTTTAAAGTCCTTAATTATAATATATTATTATAGCAAACAATCTTCCTCAACTATAGTCATCCTAACATATACAATAATATTAAGCTAAACTAAATATGATAATTTGATTTTGAGCTTATTTGGAACATCTAAAAATGATATGAAAGACTAAGTCTCGAAAATGGTAGGAAAAACTATAATATTGACCCCTTTTAGAGTTCAGCTCCGGAGCCCATGCATCCAGACTAAAATTGTAATCTCGGATGCGGTACAATTTCTCTAAAATGAAAGTAGCTACACGAAATGCATACCACCACGGATAAGAATATATTTTTATTTCATAAAAAAACATGACTCGAAGGGCTCGGAAATTCACTGCCAAACTTATGAGTCTTTAAAATTTTTCGATATCCAAAAATAATGAAATTGGTATTGGTATTTACATGAAACTCTCGGCGAGTATAAAATCAAGTGATGATGGTAGGCAAAAATGGTATCTATGTAAAGTCTATGAGAAGGGGGAATCAAAAAGTCTAACCATGCCGAAAATGGTGGTCGGAGGTGGGAGAAATCAAGAGAAAATGGATGGAAAGAAAAAGAGAAAGAAAAACAAAAAAAATGGAGCGGAGGATGTCCTGCGCGAGGAAGAGGAGAAAAAGAGGTAGGGTTGGTTCGATTTAATCAATTCGATTTGATATTTAATTTGATTTGATTCGTTTTACTTTATTTTATTTTTTTATTTATTTTTTATTTTTTATATTTTATTTTTGATATTTTGTTCTGCTTTATAATTGTAAATAATATTTTTTAAAAAATAAAATTAATTGAAATTCGAAAAAAGTATAAAACATAAAAATAATTTTAAAACTTACTATGTGATCTTTAAATAATTTAAAATAAATTTTCAAAATTATATATAATAAAATGTAAAATTTTAAAAATTAAAAAATTTTGGAAATAAATTTTATGTAATTTTAATCAAAAGCAAAATCAGTATTGATAAGTTAGTATTGTGACAACAAAATATTATTCATTAAATAACATTTATCTTATTCTACTACTTTAAATAATATAAAATTAATATAAATAAAAAATTATATTCTTATTAACTTTAATAATTTTATGCAATTTTTAAAAAATTACATTATTAAATTTGATTCATTTAAATTTAATATAATAAAAAATTAAATATATTTTTCATAACACTTCAGTACTTTTTTTAATAAAATAGTTGAAAAGATAAAATAATTTATTATTATTTAAAAATATTTAATTTAATAGAATAAAATTGTTTTTTATGTGACTAAATAAAAATTGGTTAATATGCAAAACACAGAATATATAAGGTGGTTGGTATTATGAATGGTCATTCCAACGACACTAAAATCAATAAACTAATAGAATGGACGAATTTAATAAATCGTTTAGAGGTAAGAATATGATTTATATGTACATCAACTTTTATATGGTAAAAAAGTGAAATTGATTATAAAATTTTTAAAAATTTGATTGATAAGTGAATAAGAGATTACGTGATTATTGGTGTAATAAAAATTTATTGAATTATATTCGGTAACGGTAATTTTTTGTGAAATATCGTAATTCTTAAGAAATGGCAAGTCTTAGTAAAACACCGATCGTCTATAGTGTTCGAATCTTTTTTGAATGAGTAGACTATATATCAACTTATTAGATTATTGGCCGTGACCCTAATTAGAACTCATAACTTATTTTACATGATTATTATGTAGTACCACCATTTTATAAAAATAATTTTATCAAATAAAATTATTATTAAAAAAAATTCTCATATAAATCAAATTAAAATTAATATATATATATATATATATATATTTCACCATTTAATTTATTATACTGTTTTAAATAATATAAAATTAATATAAATAAAAAAATATATTATTTTTAACTTTAATAATTTTATGTAATTTTTTAAAAATTATATTATTAAATTTGATTCATTTAAACTTAATATAATAAATAATTAAATATATTTTTCATAACACTTTATTATTTTTTTAATAAAAAACTTATATATATACATATATAAAATCTATAATTATTATAAAAACATACAAAACCCATTAAACAAAACTTAGTTATTAATTAATATTGCCGATGATAGCCAAGGGAATAATGCCTCCTTGGCGCCTGATGCTGCTTGGAATTGGTGGAACTAGGTACGGATAACTTCAAACTTTGGAGTAAGCAATTTAGTGCAAGCTGTCGCAGTGAGGCTTGAGAACCTAAATTCAGTCTACCTGGCTGCATTTCCCATACAATGCATGAAGAGATTAGCACGAATATTTGTACCCAAGTTGTGTGATTGCGTTTGTAAATTGATTGGATTTTGTTTGTGTAAATACTAGATAGTAATATTATATGACCAACAGAGAGCCATTCCCTCATGAGCTTTTCTTCTTGCTTTCTTCTTGCGTAATATTTTAGGATGCAATGCAATTTACTTAAAAAATTCATTGAATTCAAAACTCTATTTTGAGTAATTAGGTTGTAAAATTAATAGATGTGATTCAAAACCTAATCGAAATAAATAGAAAAATAAATCAAATTGAAATGTTTTATTCAATTCATTAATTTATGGCATTTTCTTTTTCTTGCCCAATCATTACAAATACCAGATTCGAAATATTTCTTGAAAAATAGAAGAAGAAAACTCAAATCTGAAAAACACAAACTCCACTCAGTGATTTCATCTTATAACAGCATAGGTATTGATGAACAACTTCTTCTAAAGAAGTCTCTTAATTCACCACCCAAAAGCTTTAAAGAGATTCCAGTCGCAACTGAAAAACAAATTCAAAGGAAAAAAGGGTAGAAAATGGCGTTTCAGCTTTGTTAAGAGAAGAGAAATGAACGTAACAACGTTAAGACATTTGAACTTGCACATGAAATGATTCATGAGTTCAATGCAAAGGCCTCACCACCGTTGAGCCTATTTTCTACAGGGCTGAGCCGGAGAAAATGACCTTTAATAACAAAATTAAAAGTAAACAAACCAAACTTTTTACTATTAACTGAACCAAACCATTTGAATCGAAAAACCAAATTAGAACAATATAATTCTTTTTTTTTTCTTTTGTTATAACCAATTGCTACACTCACCCCCATGGCTAACCTGGGAATTGTATTTGGCTTCACAGATAACAGAGCTGCTATACATGATACATAATTGATAAAAGGAGTCTATCGCCAAAAACTACCACCTATAAATTGAAAAGTAAAAGTAAAATACAGTTCCAAGATTACCATTGCAGTATAGAGCTAAATTTGATCATACAGTAAAAGAAATTAGAGAGAGAGAGAGAACTTCTTCCTCAATGTGCTTTACGTTTCGAGCCAGGTCAAGGTTCCCATGATCAAATACTTGCTAGGGAGATCCCCAGCTGTTGGTGTAAGGTAAGTAATTTTTCTCCTGTAAAAATTTGGATTTGTTAGAACTAAACTAAACAGCATTGACAACAAATGCCTCTTGTAAAATATGAAAGCTAGAAAAATCTAACCTCTGAAGGTCAATGTCCGTGATATAGATCAACCCAGCAATATTACTACACCAAAAGGAACATAAAGTGATTAGTGGAAGAGAAAAAATTTCTATGCTTTAGGTGGTGTCCAGTTAAATATTTCCATGCTTTAGGTGGTGTCCAGTTCACAGGCAATAAACACATGCCTTTGGTCAGGAAATTCCAAACATGGTAAATAGTTTAAATGGACAGCTATAAACAAATCGGAGAAATTTGCGGGAGGCAATTTGAACATTTAGGTCAGAAAGTCAGATGTGTGTAGTATGTGATCCAATTGCCAGTCAAGTGGTAAATTCACAAAGTCAATTGCAAATGCAAACATTAAAGGCATTCTTATATTCTGAAAACATCCAAGAACCACTTACATCCAAAAAACAATTGGCACTCTGATGTTAGAATATTACCTTGAAACAATTTGATCAGGTTCTTGAGCATATGAAACAGCAAGAACAACATGGAGTAAATCTCGATCAATATTCACAGCTGTAACTCTAAGGGGGTTGGCTACAGGGTCCGCACCAATTGGCAGAGCTGACCTTGGGGCTTGTGGCCCACCTCCAATTCGGTATACAAACAAGTCACTAAAATTTGCGATGTTTGAATGTGGAGAGAGGTCATTAGCAATGCCATAAAAGTATTCCTGAGAGAATGAACACCATAAGCCATCCTTGTTAAAAAGAGAGAGAAAATGAAAAATAAAATAAGGTAAAATAAAAAGGCAAAATAGAGTCCATGAATCAGCCCGATAAATATTGGATACAGCAAGATATATCTCAAATAGATTTATCTCAAATAAATACTTTAGATGGTTTTAAATACAACTGGACTCCCTCCTATCCAACCACCAATAGGGGGAAAAAGGGCATATTTTAGTTATCAAATTTTCAATAAGTCAAGTATTTTCCAAATTAGAATGTTCTTCAGTTTCAGTCTCTTATTAGTCAAATCTTATGATTCTTTTCTAGTCAGTTTCAAGATTAGATCCTCCCTCAATTAAGTAGGAAATTTTATGTATATTGCACATTCAAACCCTCAACAAGTGGAAGTTATTGACAGAAAAACTGGGTAAAACCCAAAATAAAATTCTTGAAATCTGTTCCTGTGTCAAAGAAAATTGCAGTTGCATTTACCCTAATCCTATAACTCCTAGCTTTCTGGCGGACTTTTGAACTCCTGGATACCACACCACCTGACTTTTGAAGTTTCACAACATCCACATTGGGTTTGTTCCTTAATACATCCCTGAGCATGCTAAAAAGTTTCTCCTGCATAAAAGGAACCCGTAAAATTTAATAAAACAATTGGGTATCAAGAGATTAAAGAAAAAAAAAAAAAAAAACAAAACCAAAAGCAAACTATCACACATGATAGGTGTTACTTGACCCATATTCCTGAGAAAAATAAGGATAGAATTGCCTCCAATGACTAGTAGCATTAGGATTTAGGAGTAATAACAGAGAAAGGCAAAATTAGCCCACAAATGTTTCATGTGAATAATTTGTAGTACCACAGAAGCACAGTTTTCTCCCCTTTCTGTTGCTAAAGTGGGGCTGCAGTACATAACTCCATGAGTATGATAAAAGAATAAAGAATTAAGGTTCATGTTAAAATCGAGTCAACCTGTTTATGACATATTAAGAATCGTGTCATGTGGGTTGCCCCACTAACCCAATCTGACACATTTATTATTCGTGTCATGTGACAAGCTGCAATCTATTAACCTGCTTTGATTTGCCAACAAGCTTTGACCCATTAAGCCACAAAATTAGAAATTGATTAATTAGCATATATCAACCAAATTCTTTATTATTTTAGAGATTTATTGCATTATTATGGTTGGTTTCTATTGGACTATTAAAATTTATTCAGTTTGTGAATTTATATACAAGTTAAAAAAATTCTATTGTTTTCAAAGTATTCATAATTATTAGCTATATGTTGACATGTGTAAATTTCAAAATACTGTTTTATTAAGATTAAAAATATTAAATCGTGTCAAAATATGAAAGTCATGTTGGGTCATACTAAATCACATTAAATGGGTCAGGTTATATTAAATTGTGTTAAATAGGTCATATCATGTCAAATTAACCCAATACAATAATATTAATTGTGTTGTATCATGTAACCTATATAATAAGAGTTATTTGTGTTTAGATTTTTAATACAATTCATTAATTATCGAGTTCATATAGACCCTCACTTGTGTTCATGTCAACATGAAAATGACCAACCAACCCAAATTGCCACCCCTATCCTAAGGTTTTCATCTTTCTTGCAGTTGTTAGATTGTGCCCATTGCCAAGCAGGTGCTTAAAGAGGCATAACTTGGGAGCTACTTTGAGACTAGTGCCAAAGTAGGCAATCTTACTGTTAGCACTGAGAATATGGTTCATTCTAAACGTAAAAACCAAAGCCATAACTATTTCATAATCTTCAAATGACAGAAAGTTTTAAAGATGCACCCAAAATTGTTCTCCAATCAAGAATATCATAACTTTAATGTCATTGAAAATGGTACATATTCAGCTAATACAATAACATAGAAAATAAATAGAAAAGGAAAACATTTTCCATTTTAGTAATGTCTTTATTGGGCATATGAATGTCAGCATGCCAGTGTGCATTATGTTATTCAAGTCCAGCCAATTGTAATCTAACACACCAAATTTCTACTTCTGCAAGTTTTAAACTACAAACTCAAAAATGTCTTGTATGTTGCACTCAGGTGATGCTTGAAGTAGAATAAACAAATGAAATGAATAAAAAGAACAAGAAAGGAAGAAAAAGAAATTTAACAAAATTAGAGAAAAAAAAAAAGATATGTCGAGGATATTATCATTTACCTGACCCAAAACCAAGACAACATTGGCGCTAAATGTATCAATTGCATGGAGAATCAGCTGAAATAAAAACAAGATGTAGACAACAGTTAAACAATATGACTAAGTAATATATCAGGATAATTATGCAGAAATTAAAGAACAATTATTCATTAAATAGGGAAATAATAAAACTTGATTACCTCATAGCCCACACCTTCAATCCATCCCATAGTGTTGATCACCATGCCTGCAGCACGTGATTCAGCATTCCCAGTAAATTGTCTCTCTAGTATTTGAGCAAGCTCTTTTACAAGTGCTTTGTACAAATCTACATTCTGGCTGGATAAAAAAAAAAAGTAGAAATACACTCATTTGTCAAGACTCACAAAACCAGTGACTAAGTTTAGTATGTAGTCTGTACCAAAATATACTCGACTAAGCTATGTCTCCAGATTAACTAACTAGGTTTTGAGAAATCAGAAAAAGACTGAGTGGAACTGCAAAATTAGTTACCTAGGAGTTGTGTGACCATAGAAATACACCAGCGGCATTTCAAGAGAAATTCCTTCCACTGGATCAATGGGCAACTCAATAGGGGTGGCAGCAATGCATCCAGGAATTGTTATAGATCCTTGGCCAATATCCAAGTCCACATAAGTAGGTTTCCATCCTTGTTTAGCTGCCCAACTGAGAAGCATCCTTGACAAGGTGCTCTTTCCAGAATCTGTAGGTCCAACAACAATCACCCTAGGACCCTGGACCACGTTAGAGCACCATGTTGATATATATGTTAAGCTGTTAATGAAATAACAATAGAATCATACGCATTCAGTATAAGATTCCATGAACATGTAAATAAAAAGAAACACAATGGCCATGAGCCCCAGAACTCAAGCAACAGAAAAGAGTTCATTGAAACACAAAATCACTCAAACTAGAATGACTACATGTGCGTGAAGCACATTCAATCAAGCAACTAATTCGTGGATATACTAAGGTCAATAAACAGTGATCCCCTCGAATACTATCATGTGCATCTTTTCTTTCCCCGGGAAGGCAATGCAAGAGCTTTTTCACAATTGAGTAAACAACCTCATACACATACAAGTTTATGAATAAGTTAAACATGCACAAACGGTGAATGAAACACTACCTGAGAAGCCTCAGAACCACTAGAGGATGGGGCTTTGGCGCGATTTCTACGTCCTTCCAGTACAGCATGGACATTTACATAACTAACCATGGGAGTCTGCAAACCAATTATTGCAACTCAATTACAGTTCAAATAACAAATCAGCTATGAAAAGCAAAAACAATTAACAAGCAGCCGCACCGCATCGCACCTCATCAGCAGTATAATCGGTTTCAGTAGGACCATCCATCTCTATTGTAGCTCCATACCAAGTAAACACCTGCCATCCCAATTTAATAAAACCCAGACAAAATTTACAAAAAAAAAAGTCGCAACCAGCTCCCAATCTTCAAACAAACAAATAATCTAAACGTTAACTTCGAAGAAGCACTTAGGAATTGAGATTTACAGCAAATTTTAAGCGAGGAGGGAAGGTGAGCCACATTTCAGGAGGCAACTCGGTGCCAAAGATCTCAGCGGTGCCGTTTAGTAACCTCAGGCGTAGCGGCGTGTCGTTTGCTACTTCGATTCTAAGCTCGCTTTCTCTCTCCAATTTCACTTGCTTAATCGTCGGCGCTGCGGTTGCGGCGGTCATGGCCGTGGCTGCACCACCGTAAGCCATACCCTGCCTCCACTGCTGTTACTTCTTGCTTAATTTGGGGTTCAAACTTTAAAGTTGAGAGGTTGGACCGAGGACTTGCAGGTCGGTAAATTACAACGGGAATTGGATTAAGAGCAGGAATTGGATTGGGGCGGAGAAGAAAGAATAGGGTTTAGGTAGGAGCTGGCCCCGATCCGAACCGGAAAGAAGCTTACTCTCTTTTGTTTTTTGAATTTTTTTAATTCTAATTCAATCTTATAATTAAACTAGTCGAATTTTTGCGATACACGCATACTTATAAAATTATATCGAATTAATACCCATAAAAATCTTGATAAGTGATTAAAAAAGTTATTTTAATAAGAAAAATAAATTATAAAAACAATAAGGGATGAAAAGAATGTCTTATATGAAAAAAAATAAATAAATTACATTTTAATTTTTAAATTTTAATATAATTAACGAATTTAATTTTATTATTTTTAAAATTAAAAATTTAAATTTTAAATTTTAAATTTTAAATTTTAAATCCATTTAAATTTATATCATTCTATTTATAAGATCAATTAAATTAATATTTTAAATTCGTCTAAATTGTCTTTCTGTCTTTAAAATTAATTAAATTAACCTTTTGAATTTGTCCAAATTACACGTACTTCTACTTATAAAATCAGTCAAATTAATAGTAAATAGTACATAAATTTTTTAAATTCTAAAATTATCCTTATTATTTTCTAAATCATTATACTCTATTTTTTCACTCTTTTCAATACAAAAAAATCACTAAAATTTAGTCTCATTCCTAAAATTTTTCTTTTTTATTATCCTTAAAATTTAATCTCACCCCTAAAATTTTTCTTTTTTTATTATCTTAACTTTGTAGCTTCTCACGGTCCAAATAACCTTTAAAATAATAATCAACAAAGGTGATAAATTCGTATAAAGGTGATTCTTTTGTAAACCAAAATAAGTTGCAGAACTATCAATTTTTGAGAAATCATTCCAAAATAAGATCAAAATATCTCAAGCACAAATTGGCATGAAAGTATGCAATTTAAAAAAATATTTGAATTATCACACTAAAATTTTACTAATAACTCTGAAAAAAGAAAAAAATATAATGCAGATTCACAATAATATCATTGTAGGCTAAATTTTGAAAAAAAAAAGACATAAAATAGCTACCTTGATTCATATTTTATATGGAAAAATTGCTAAAAAAAGATTTAATTTTGAAGAAGGTTGAGAATTGAGTTCAATTCTTAATTCGAGTGGTTTTCAAAATTAGTAGTAGATTGGGTGAAATTTATTAGAGAGCTTGGAGACTTTAAGACCAGGGTCTTCATGGATAAAGTCTTTCCTGCATATCTTCATGGATAAAGTCTTTGCTGCATATGTCCGGCATGCTCATAATCAAGTGTGCAGCTTGAAGGAAGAAATGTAGGTGATGTAGGAATTTTGATTTACCTATAAAATGGATGGTACTGGATGCTTTGGAGAAAAAGAGAATTTAAGGAAAGTTTGACAAGGCATAGGTTTTAACCTTGAAAAATGCTAAAAAAAACCTTCATTGATTATCAGAAGGATTGGGTTTGGAAGTGGAGAAGCAATTAAAGGAAGTAAAAGAAAAGGAATGAAACTGGTTAACAAACATCTAAAATATATCAGATACAATTAATTATGAATTACAAGCAGTTATTTGCTACCAACTATCAACTATAAGCAACAACCAACCACTAAACCAAACTGCTTCAATATCTGGATTCAATCAACCAAGAGGGGCAAATTAAATTTTCATTAATTTTTAGATAAATTATTATGAAGTTTTTGAATTTTTGTGAAATTAATTAATTTATTTTTATTTCAAAATCTCTCTATTATAAAGTCTATATATTTTATAATCTAATTTTTTAGTCCTTCTATTAAAAAAAATCTTAGTTGTCTTAAATTATTTATACTTTTTAGTATCTATAATTTTAATTATATATATTATTTAGTCCTTATAATATTTATTATCTATATTGTTTAGTCTATTTGATCAAGACTAAAATAATTTGACTAATAATTTCTTTAATAAAAAGACTAAAAAAATAATTTTATAAAATATAGAAATATTTTAATTGAGTAATTTTGAAATAGTAATGACTTGGTGATTTTTTTATAAATCAAAGACCTGATAATAATTGTGCCTTAATTTTCAATTATTGAAGATAATAAAATTTCATTGCAAGCAAAATCACGCTCCATGCACGTTACACTAAAAGGCTTTAAAAAAAAAAAAATGAAGTTCATACAACCAAAAGAATGCAGAAGAACTCATCGCTATTGCCGTTGATATCTTGCAGAAGAAGAGCAGCTAATTACTAACATAAAAGAAAACTAACTCAAGAATAGGACAAAAACTCAAAGAGCTCTCTAAAACTAGGAGGAAAAATTCAAAATCCCATTTACACCACATACAAGATCTCTGTCAAGGCCATAGGAGGAGATGTAAAATAGAGCTCATGCAACATCCTCCATGCGCCTTAAAGGTCAACCTTCTATGATTTCTTCTCTATTTAGACAAGAACCATAGAAAAGCATAACCCTCAACTCAAATTCAACAAGAAACCTTATAAGATACTCAATCTAGGTAAGTAGCGTTGGATTTTAATCAAATTAAATGCAGCAGAAGTAATAGGAAAAAGCAAAACTTTTTCTAACAATGTGGATCACGTTTAAGTGAATAAAACAATAAAAGTAGGGAAAATAAATACTTTTTTATTTTATTTGCCGTAGAACATGAGATAGTTCATCTCGATTGGTTATTACAAACTATAAATCGTCCAAGTGTACAGTCTCTAACGATACTCACCCAAAATATATACCAATAAAAAAAATCTTAAAACAATTTTAATAATTGAGAATGAGAAAAGGTTTTGAGTGCTAACTCTCTAACTTTTTCTACGAATTTTGGAGACTCTTAAAAGTTTGTCCGTAAGCTTTCATAAGAGGCTATTTTATACTAAAACCCTAGGGTTCAGTATAATAATATTTATTTAACTAATTAAATAAATAAATTACAATTGTAACTCAAAACTTTAATAAAAAAGTCATATAAATTTTAGATAATTTTAATTAAGTTCTTACTTAATTAGGTCAAACTCATAATCTTTTCAAATTACAATTTTATCCTAATGTCATAGAACGTATATGCAATCAAGTTATACTTGATTTAATTTCTCATTTTATTTTCTCATATTATTCTTTATGTAACAAATATAATTAACTAATTAATTAATTTGAAAGTCAAGAATATCGTCTAACAACATGTCAATACTATCCAAATATTTGAAATGTCAATAGTGGTTTGACTAAACCTTTCAGTGCATGATTTCTCAGTATAATTAATATTCGTTCATTATAAATATTTTAATTTAACATTTAATACATGTAACGTGTCTACTATGTTAAATCATATTAGTTCTTCTTTATAAGCTGCATTATAAGGACTTGAGCTTCGTGAACACATAGTCCAATTTTACTCCCAGTTATTTACATCTGAAATACGGGGGAAGCTAGGGGAAGATCTTTTCTTTGTCTCTTGTAAGGTCACTTCTGACATGAATGAGTTGTTGCTTCGGCCATATGAAGCTGACGAGGTAGTTTGTGCTATTAAGCAAATGCACCCAACAAAGGCCCCTAGTTTGGATGGTTTGTCACCTCTTTTTATCAGAAATACTAGTCAATTGTAGGGAATGATATTATTGCTTTGGTTTAGCCTGTTCTTTTGAGTGGTATGCTGCCTGACGGGTTGAATCATACTCATGTTTATCTAATTCTAAAGGTTAAGAATCTCATATTCATGAGTAAATATCGACCTACTAGTTTGTATAATGTGATTATGAAGATTGTCACTAAAGTTATTGCTAATCGATTGAAAGTTATTCTTGGGGATATTATTGATGAATCTCATAGTGCCTTTGTTCATGGCTGATTAATCAGCGATAATTTATTAGTGGCTTTGAAATTATTTCATTTTATGAAAACTAGAGGTCGGTCTTGTAACGCCCCGAAAATCGGACCGCTACCGGCGCTAGGATCCGGGTCGACTTAAGACCGCCGGGACCCGTAGCAAGCCTGACATATAACCTGTAAACCTGTATAATCCCATACATGATCAACAACATGCATAAAAATTAAAACTTTCCTTCATACATACTGTCATCAACTAACTCAACCTGTGCATACTCTGATCATATACATAACATAGTCCCTCTGTGGGATCTCATCAAGCCTTAAAGGCAAAACAACCTGTGTTGAGTTAGTTCACATAAACATCATAACATACGATCATGTATATACAAAAGGGATTAACAATATATATTATGGTCAAGCACAACTCTATCCTCAATAACCTCATTACATAACATACTGAATCTCTTCCATTACATTAGTACAATTGTCATGTCCACAAACTAACTATTACATACATATGACTTTTTCTCTTCTTGCCTTCTCTATCTATCCCGTACCTGCAAACCTGGGGGTTAGGGGAGAGGGGTGAGCTAGATGCCCAGTGAGTAGAACTATAAAAAAGAATATTTAAAACATGCTATCATGAAATGCGTCACTGCACAAATAAATCACACCACGGATGGACTGATTCAAAAATCCCTCAACTCCATGCCCGGCCCTATTATGGGCACCACAGGACTTCGTATTGCCCGGCCCTATTATGGGCACCACAGGACTTCGTACTCGGAGTTATTGCCCGGCCCTATTATGGGCACCACAGGTCTTCGTATTGCCCGGCCCTATTATGGGCACCACAGGACTTCGTATATAGAAGGCTAATGAATCATCCTAATGTCCATCCACTATCATCTATCACAATAATACAATGCGGCATAGTCGTGAATTCTAATGTAAACAACCTATAATATGATCATGATGCATGAAGCATGATAAAAGCATTTCATTTCTTAATTTAAAAGGTTAAGTTTAGTTCCACTCACTTCTGGCAGACTCTGACAAACTCTGTAGCAGCTGGCTCACTGCTGGGGTCCTTGGTTCCTCGGGTCCGAACCTACACAGGTGGACTCCAATGAGGGACCAAACATACATAAACATTACTCTAATATATTCCCCAAAAACCCCCCTAAACATCCTGAAAATATCACATAGAGGTATGCATGAAGTGGCTGAACAGGGCACTTTCGGCGGCACTTTCGGCGGCCGAAAGTCCTGGACAGAGACGAAACTCAGGCAGGTTCGGCGGCACCTTCGGCGGCCGAAAGTCCCAGACAGAGACGAAAGTCTCTTTTCGGGGGCACCTTCGGCAGCCGAATGCTGCCTCCACAAGAGGGGTTCGGCGGCCGAAACTCCCTTCGGCGGCCGAACCTGGTTTCTGCCAGAAGGGCAGAAACTTGGTTCACATGAACCTCCTGCCTCCCAAACCCACAAATCATGCATATACTTCAACCAAATCATGCATACAAGTTCCTAGGGGCCTCAAACATGCATATACCCCCTCTACAACACTTCAAGCATACTCAAACATGCCACATTATTCAAGAATCACATAAAACCTAACATTTGCTTAAAAACTCATACAACCCTATACATGCCATTCTACCCCATAAAACTTCATAAAACTTGTTTAAATCCTACATTGAGCTTAAGATCGGCTCTTACCTCTTGAAGATCGAGGGTTGAGGAGATCTAAACTCGGAGATGGGAGAAGTTCCAAACTTTTGGTCTCCAAGCTCCAAAACTCGTTCTAAGCTCAAAGATCTTCAAAACCAAAGTTATAAACTTGTAAAAATCATGGAAAAAGGAAGGAAAACTCAAGATTGGGGAAGGATGGCGGAAATGCTCACCTTGGCCGAAATGGGGAGAAAAAGCTCGCCCATTTTCGGCTAAGGGACCCTTTTATAGTGGCTGGCCAGGCCACGTTCGGGGGCCGAATGTGCCTCCGCATCCATGCAAATGTTCGGCGGCCGAACATGAGGTTCGGCGGCCGAACCTGCACTTTCCTCACTCAGGCTTTCGGGGGCCTAACGTGCCACCAAAACGCATGCATGTTCGGCGGCCGAACTTGACTTTCGGCGGCCGAACCTGGGTTTTCCTCCAAAGACTTTTCATGCAAAAACTCATTTAGTTTCATACTTTAAAACCATTAAAAACATGAAAACATTTTTATAAAACATGATTCTACCCTTCTAGAGATCTCCGACATCCGAGATTCCACCGGACGGTAGGAATTCCGATACCGGAGTCTAGCCGGGTATTACATTCTCCCCCCCTTAAGAACATTCGTCCCCGAATGTTCCTCACTAGTACACATAGCATGGCATGAAACATAACACATAAACACATCAACACATAGGGATCTAACCTTAAAAGAGATGAGGGTACTGCTGGAGCATAGACTCCCGTGTCTCCCAAGTGCATTCTTCCAAGTTGTGGTGGTTCCACAGGACTTTCACCATCGGGATTTCCTTATTTCTTAACTTTCTGATCTGGGTGTCTATGATCCGTACTGGCTGTTCAACATAGGTGAGATCCTCTTGGACCTCCACATCAGGCTCACTAAGAACCTTGCTCGGATCTGACACAAACTTCCTCAACATTGAAACATGGAAAACCGGATGGATTCTTTCCATCGAAGCAGGTAAGTCCAGCTTGTACGACACATTCCCAATCTTTTGCAAGATTTCAAAGGGTCCGATGTATCGTGGGGCTAGTTTACCTTTCTTCCCAAAGCGAACCACTCCCTTCATTGGAGACACCTTGAGCAATACCAGATCCCCCTCCTGAAACTCTAACTGTCTTCTGCGGACGTCTGCATAGCTTTTCTGTCTGCTTACAGCAGTCTTGATTCTCTCTCTGATTATGGGTACCACCCTGCTGGTAATCTCTACTAACTCAGGCCCTGCCAAGGCCTTTTCTCCAACTTCCTCCCAGCAAACAGGTGATCTGCACTTCCTTCCATACAAAGCTTCATATGGAGCCATCCCGATGCTAGCATGATGGCTGTTGTTGTAGGCAAACTCCACCAAAGGTAGATGCTGCCTCCAAGAACCGCCAAAGTCCAGCACACACATTCTGAGCATATCTTCGATGGTCTGGATGGTCCTTTCTGACTGTCCATCAGTCTGAGGGTGGAAGGCAGTACTGAAATCCAACCTAGTACCCATGGCATTCTGCAGACTCCGCCAAAACCTGGAGGTGAACTGGGGCCCTCTATCTGACACTATAGAAACAGGAACCCCATGCAGCCTGACAATCTCATCCACATATACCTGCGCCAACTTGTCCACAGAGTAGCCACTCCTGACAGGAATGAAGTGAGCAGATTTGGTAAGTCGGTCCACAATCACCCATATGGAGTCCACTCTGTTGGACGTCGCCGGTAACCCCACTACGAAGTCCATAGCTATATTTTCCCATTTCCACTCTGGAATAGGTAGCGGGTTAAGCATTCCAGCCGGCTTCTGATGTTCCAGCTTCACCGTCTGACATACTTCGCAGGCGGACACAAACTGTGCCACTTCTTTCTTCATAGCTGGCCACCAATAAACCTTCTTTAGATCCTGATACATCTTGGTGGCTCCGGGGTGAACGCTGTATCTTGCATTATGAGCCTCTCTCATAATGTCTCCTTTTAGCCCAATGTCATCTGGTACACATAGTCTGCTCCCATAGCGGAGGATCCCCTTACTGTCGAATCTGAACTCACTATTATTGCCTGACTGAACAGTCCTAGCAATTTTCACTAACTCCGGGTCCTCATGCTGTTTCTGAGCCACCTGCTCCAGAAACACTGGTGCCACTCTCATCTGGGCTACCAAGGCACCTGTACCAGACAACTCCATCTGTAGACCTTCCTCAATAAGCTTGTAGAACTCCTTCACCACTGGTCTCCTCTCTGCCGCGATGTGGGATAGACTACCGAGTGATTTCCGGCTTAAGGCATCTGCCACAACATTCGCCTTACCCGGATGGTACTGAATCTTGCAATCATAGTCACTCAGCAGTTCTACCCACCTCCTCTGCCTCAGATTCAGATCCCTCTGACTCAAGATGTACTGCAGGCTCTTATGATCTGTAAAGATCTCACATTTTACCCCATAGAGGTAGTGCCTCCACATCTTGAGTGCAAAGATTACTGCTGCCATCTCAAGGTCATGTGTGGGGTAATTCAACTCATGCTTCTTCAGCTGCCTAGAAGCATAAGCGATCACCCTCTCATTCTGCATCAGTACACAACCCAGTCCCACACGGGACGCATCACAAAAGACTGTAAAGTCCTCATCACTAGATGGCAGAGCTAACACTGGTGCTGAAGTCAACCTCTTCTTAAGCTCTTTAAAACTCTCTTCGCACTGGTCGGTCCACAGAAACTTCTGATTCTTCCTGGTCAGTCTGGTCAGAGGAGCTGCTATCTTTGAGAAGTCCTGGACGAACCTCCTGTAGTAACCTGCCAAACCCAAGAAACTTCTAATCTCTGTCACTGAAGTGGGTCTAGGCCAGTTAGCCACAGTCTCTGTCTTCTTGGGGTCTACCTCTATTCCATTCTCTGACACTACATGCCCCAAGAACGAAATGTTCCTCAGCCAGAACTCACATTTAGAGAACTTGGCATACAAGCCATGTTCCTTCAAAGTCTGCAAGACCAACCGCAGATGATGGGCATGCTCCTCTGCATTCCTGGAATACACCAAGATATCATCTATGAAGACAATAACGAAGTGATCCAGGTACTGGCTAAACACTCTGTTCATGAGATCCATAAATGCTGCAGGGGCGTTGGTTAACCCGAACGGCATTACAAGGAACTCAAAATGCCCATATCTGGTCCTGAAGGCTGTCTTCGGCACATCCTCATCCCTTATCCTTAGCTGATGGTACCCCGATCTTAGATCTATTTTGGAGAAACAACCCGCTCCGGCTAGCTGGTCGAATAGATCATCGATCCTAGGCAATGGGTACCTATTCTTGGTAGTGACTTTGTTCAACTGCCTGTAGTCGATACAAAGTCTAAGGGATCCATCCTTCTTTCTCACAAACAAGACCGGAGCACCCCAAGGTGAGGTACTCTGTCGGATGAAACCCTTTTCTACCAGCTCTTTCAATTGTTCTTTCAACTCCTTTAACTCGGCTGGGGCCATCCTGTAGGGAGGGATAGAGATCGGTCTAGCTCCAGGCACCAACTCTGTCTCGAACTCTATCTCCCTAGCAGGTGGTAAACCTGGAAGCTCATCAGGAAAGACATCCTGAAACTCTCTGACAACTGGCACCGAGGCCGGCTCCCTGACCTGACTGTCTAGCTCTCTAACATGAGCTAAGTACCCCTGACATCCCTTCCTAAGCAACCTACGAGCCTGAAGAGCTGATATCAGACCTCTAGGTGTGCCCCTCTTGTCTCCTCTGAAGACGACCTCTGACCCGTTCTGATCTCTGAACCTGACTACCTTGTCCCTGCAGTCCAAGGTAGCACCATGGGTAGATAGCCAATCCATCCCTAGAATGACGTCAAAGTCTGTCAAATCTAGAACCACAAGGTCGGCGGAGAGGCATCTTCCCTCAATAAAAACTGGACTGTACTGGCAGACTGACACTGCCACTGACGGGTCACACTTGGGTCCACTGACCCATAGGGGACACTCTAACCCAGAGACTATCAGACCCAACCTCTCAACGGCTCTCGGAGCAATAAATGAATGAGATGCACCCGGGTCCATTAATGCATACACATCAGAACACCCAATGACGAGATTACCTGACACCACGGTGTTGGATGTGTTAGCCTCCTACTGTGTCATGGTGAAGATCCTGGCTGGAGCTGATGGACCTTCACCTCGGGAACCAGAAGAAGAGGCTGCCCCTCTCCCTCTACCTCTGCCACTGCCCTGAGTTGTGGCTGGAACTGCTGGCTGTGCCACACTACCAGAAGCTGTCTGCTGGGGCTGGCCCAAAAAAGGCGCTCTAGGACAATCCCGAGCTATGTGTCCCTCCTGTCCACATCTGAAACATGCATTAGTCCCAACTCAACACACTCCCCTGTGTGGTCTTCCACATCTCTGGCATTCTGTACCATCTGAGCCTGAGCTCGAGCCACCGCCGAATCCCAGACCGGATTTCAACTTGTTCCAAAACTTATTCTTCTTCGGCTTCTTGGTGGTGCTATCCCACCTTTTCTTACCTGAGCTCTGAGAAGAGAAACCTGGTCCTCCTCTGCTTGGGGTCTTAACCCCTGAAGACTGGGTCATTGACTGCTTCACTGACCCTTCAACTATAGCACTTGCCTCCATTCTTCGAGCCATATCCACCACAGTGTGGAAACTTTCTCTCTCAGCTGACTGAACCAACGAGGAGTACCTGGAATGCAGCTTCATAACATATTTCTTGGCTTTCTTCGTATCTGAATCTAGAGCTTGCCCTGAAAAAGGCAATAGCTCCAAGAATTTATCCTTGAACTCCTCTACACTCATGTGCTTTGACTGCCTCAGTTGTTCAAACTCAATCATCTTCAGTTCTCTAGAACTGTCTGGAAAAGCCCATCCAGCGAACTCATTCGCAAATTCCTCCCATGTCATACCATCTAGTCTCGGGTCCACATAACACTTGAACCATTCCCGTGCCTTCTTGCACTTTAAAGTGAACCCTGCCATCTGAATGGCCCTACTGTCACTTGCCCCTAGCTCATCAGTTATTGTCTTCACCACTCTCAGATACTCAAAGGGGTCATCCCCTGACTTGTATTTGGGAGCATCTAGCTTGAGGTAGTCTGTCATCTTTACCTTGCTCCCATCAACTGAGCTAGGTCTAGGAGGTTGAGTAACTGGGGCTGCTGGTTCTGTAGGTGGTGGAGGTGGAGGTGCAGCATTCCCCGAGATGGGGTTTGCCGGGTTTGGATAGAAGGGTGAGGGTGGATAAGCTGGGTATTGTGTATAGGGTGGATAGAAAGGTGGATAAGGCATGTAGGTAGGGTAGGGGTTAAAGCTGGAGTAATCCGATGTACCTCCCATCGGATACCCTGAACCCTGTGGGAAGGGTGGATAATGGGGTGGAAAACCATACCTCGAGGCCTGAACGCCTCCCTGTGACTCCCCTGTCCCTTCTTCCTGCATGCTCACATCCAGGTTCCCATCCCTCCTCTGATCCTCTTCCATAACCTCCCTCACATCTGAAGAACTTCCACCTCTATCTGTCCCCCTTCTGCTAGCATCAAAAGACCTTCTAGGGTCCCTTGACACCCTTTCTCTGTTGGCTCTACAAGACATTGCCCTAGGCAATGTAGGAGGACGGGCGCTCGTGCCCTCATCCTCAGGTGGCACTCCAGTCAATCGCGCAGATCGACGAGTTCCTCTCATCCTATTCTCTGAAAAACAGTTCATAACAGGCAAACATTAGCATCATATGGTTCATGTGGGCACACATGAACCCTCATCACATACATCATATAGCATAGCATATCATTAATGCACATGTACAAAATCATGGCATTTCACATCATCATGCAAGACAGGACTCAACATCCTATCCTAGTGGACATGACCTTCCTATTGTGCTTGACCTTCTATCACATCTATGAGCCCGACACTCTAGGTCCGATCCTATGAACCTAGGGCTCTGATACCATTCTGTAACGCCCCGAAAATCGGACCGCTACCAGCGCTAGGATCCGGGTCGACTTAAGGCCGCCGGGACCCGTAGCAAGCCTGACATATAACCTGTAAACCTGTATAATCCCATACATGATCAACAACATGCATAAAAATTAAAACTTTCCTTCATACATACTGTCATCAACTAACTCAACCTGTGCATACTCTGATCATATACATAACATAGTCCCTCTGTGGGATCTCATCAAGCCTTAAAGGCAAAACAACCTGTGTTGAGTTAGTTCACATAAACATCATAACATACGATCATGTATATACAAAAGGGATTAACAATATATATTATGGTCAAGCACAACTCTATCCTCAATAACCTCATTACATAACATACTGAATCTCTTCCATTACATTAGTACAATTGTCATGTCCACAAACTAACTATTACATACATATGACTTTTTCTCTTCTTGCCTTCTCTATCTATCCCGTACCTGCAAACCTGGGGGTTAGGGGAGAGGGGTGAGCTAGATGCCCAGTGAGTAGAACTATAAAAAAGAATATTTAAAACATGCTATCATGAAATGCGTCACTGCACAAATAAATCACACCACGGATGGACTGATTCAAAAATCCCTCAACTCCATGCCCGGCCCTATTATGGGCACCACAGGACTTCGTATTGCCCGGCCCTATTATGGGCACCACAGGACTTCGTACTCGGAGTTATTGCCTGGCCCTATTATGGGCACCACAGGTCTTCGTATTGCCCGGCCCTATTATGGGCACCACAGGACTTCGTATATAGAAGGCTAATGAATCATCCTAATGTCCATCCACTATCATCTATCACAACAATACAATGCGGCATAGTCGTGAATTCTAATGCAAACAACCTATAATATGATCATGATGCATGAAGCATGATAAAAACATTTCATTTCTTAATTTAAAAGGTTAAGTTTAGTTCCACTCACTTCTGGCAGACTCTGACAAACTCTGTAGCAGCTGGCTCACTGCTGGGGTCCTTGGTTCCTCGGGTCCGAACCTACACAGGTGGACTCCAATGAGGGACCAAACATACATAAACATTACTCTAATATATTCCCCAAAAACCCCCCTAAACATCCTGAAAATATCACATAGAGGTATGCATGAAGTGGCTGAACAGGGCACTTTCGGCGGCACTTTCGGCGGCCGAAAGTCCTGGACAGAGACGAAACTCAGGCAGGTTCGGCGGCACCTTCGGCGGCCGAAAGTCCCAGACAGAGACGAAAGTCTCTTTTCGGGGGCACCTTCGGCAGCCGAATGCTGCCTCCACAAGAGGGGTTCGGCGGCCGAAACTCCCTTCGGCGGCCGAACCTGGTTTCTGCCAGAAGGGCAGAAACTTGGTTCACATGAACCTCCTGCCTCCCAAACCCACAAATCATGCATATACTTCAACCAAATCATGCATACAAGTTCCTAGGGGCCTCAAACATGCATATACCCCCTCTACAACACTTCAAGCATACTCAAACATGCCACATTATTCAAGAATCACATAAAACCTAACATTTGCTTAAAAACTCATACAACCCTATACATGCCATTCTACCCCATAAAACTTCATAAAACTTGTTTAAATCCTACATTGAGCTTAAGATCGGCTCTTACCTCTTGAAGATCGAGGGTTGAGGAGATCTAAACTCGGAGATGGGAGAAGTTCCAAACTTTTGGTCTCCAAGCTCCAAAACTCGTTCTAAGCTCAAAGATCTTCAAAACCAAAGTTATAAACTTGTAAAAATCATGGAAAAAGGAAGGAAAACTCAAGATTGGGGAAGGATGGCGGAAATGCTCACCTTGGCCGAAATGGGGAGAAAAAGCTCGCCCATTTTCGGCTAAGGGACCCTTTTATAGTGGCTGGCCAGGCCACGTTCGGGGGCCGAATGTGCCTCCGCATCCATGCAAATGTTCGGCGGCCGAACATGAGGTTCGGTGGCCGAACCTGCACTTTCCTCACTCAGGCTTTCGGGGGCCTAACGTGCCACCAAAACGCATGCATGTTCGGCGGCCGAACTTGACTTTCGGCGGCCGAACCTGGGTTTTCCTCCAAAGACTTTTCATGCAAAAACTCATTTAGTTTCATACTTTAAAACCATTAAAAACATGAAAACATTTTTATAAAACATGATTCTACCCTTCTAGAGATCTCCGACATCCGAGATTCCACCGGACGGTAGGAATTCCGATACCGGAGTCTAGCCGGGTATTACAGGTCTTGTCGCCCTTTCATGTCTTTGAAGCTTGACATGGCTAAAGCCTATGATAGAGTAGAGAGGATCTTCTTGGAAGCAATTATGTTGAAATTGGGTTTCTCTGTTTAGTGGGTCTCTATTGTTATAAATTGTGTTTGTTTAGTTTCCTATTCAGTTTCACTTAATGGCATCCTATTGGTCCTATTTTTCCTACGAGAGGTCTTTATCAGGGAGCTCCTTTATCCCTTTATCTCTTCTTATTGTATATTGAGGGGCTTACCAATTTTTTGCACAGCGTTATAGGTAGTGGTGATTTTCATGGTATTCAGTATTTTCCGAGGTGCTTTATTATCACACCTTTTATTTGCAAATGATTGCATTTTATTTTTTCAAGCTACTTCTAATGAGGTTGCTATAATTTCCAATGTGCTACAGCAATATGAAAATCTTTTTAGGCAAAAGGTTAATTTACATAAATCTAAAGTTTTTTTTGGTGCACATAGGAGATGCTTTAGGTGTCTGTATGGTTGCTAATCATCACATATATCTCGGTTTGCCCATAGTGATTAGACGGGATAGGAAAGCTATTTTTGCACGAAGTAAGAAAAGGCTATGGGGTAAGCTTCAAGATTAGAAGGAGAAGTTACTTTATATGGTTGGGAAAGAGTTATTGATTAAAGTTGTGGCTTAGGCTATTCCTAATTATGTGATGCAATGCTTTTGTTTACCCACAGGTTTATTTAATGAGTTAAGAGCTATGATAAGTCGATTTTGGTCGTCAGAATTTGAACATCATATGCATCTGTGTTCCTAATCTTAGTTATGTCGGCCTAAAGAGGAAGGAGGTTTAGGTTTTAGAGATTTTGAGGCTTTCAATATGGCGTTGCTAGCAAAATAAGAGTGGCCCATTATTCAACACCCTAGATCCTTGGTTGCTAGACTTTTCAAAGCACAATATTTCTCAACTACTTCTTTTTTAGATGCCTCTATGAATACTTCTCCTAGTTATACATGGCGTGGTATTTTGTTTGGTAGATAAGTTTTAATGCATGGGCTTCGATGGTGTTGAAAAGTGGTAGAAAAAGATATAGAAATTAAATGAAAGATGAGCAGAATATTTACTTGAGGTGTGATAATAATCAATGTCCTTAAGGATAATTCGCCGACGGTTGCGTATCTTCCAGGATTCAACAAGCCTTCTGAATTACAAGTAACCCAGGAGTAAGAACAGCAGCAATTATTTATAACGACCCCAAAATGGACCGTCACCGGCGCTAGGATTCAGGTCGGCTTAAGGCCGCCAGAACCCGTAGCAAGCCTGCTATACTCTCTGTGTACCTGTAAAACTCATACATGATCATACATTTTCTGTGAAACACTAAAAACTCTTTTCTCTGTACCAAGGCCACCGATTCATCAACACTCATCTCATCTGTCTGTCTCAATTGTTCGAACTCTATTACTTTCATCTCCCGAGAACTGTCAGGAAAAGCCCACCCTGCAAACTCATTGGCGAACTCTCCCCATGACATACTATCCATTCTGGGTTCCATATAGTTCTTAAACCATTCTCTGGCTTTCTTGCATTTTAATGTGAAACCTGCCATCTCAATGACTCTCCTATCATCTGCTCCCAATTCACTGGTGATCATCCTAACTGCTTTAAGGTAATCAAATGGATCATCTCCCGTATTGTATTTAGGAGCATCCAATTTCAAGTACTCCGTCATTTGGACCTTACCTCCAGAGGAGCTAGGTTGATGTCTATCACCAACAGGGGCTACTGGTTCTGATGGTGGTACTGGTTCATTTGGCTCTGGGTGTGCTGCACTTGGATGGGTAGGGGATGGTGGATACATAGGATATGGGGGACAATAAGGAGAAGGCATATATGGCATGTAAGGAGGATATGGGACAAAACTAGAGTACTCCGACATACCTCCCATCGGATACTCTGGGTAACCAAAACCTGAGGTCTGAGCACCTCCCTGCGACTCTCCCATACCTTCCTCAAATCTGCCTATACCCATGCTGTCATCTCTAGACTGATCAATCTCCATAGCTTCCCTCCTTTCCTCTGATCTTTCTCCCCTAGCTGTTCCCCTTCTGCTCTCGTCTACAGACCGTCTAGGGTCTATGGACGTACCTTCCTTGCTAGATCTCTGAGACCTTGCCCTCGGCAATACAGGAGGACGAGCAGCTGGTCTCTCACTCTCTGGTGGGACTCCAGTCAATCGAGCTGATCGACGAGTTCCTCTCATCTTTACTCTCTGGAAAACAACACATAACATAACACTTTAGCACATAAACATCAATAAAGCACATGCATAACTCATGGCATTAAACAGATAGGACTCAACACCTTATCCTAGTGGACATGATTTCCTATTATGCTTGACCACTTCTCACTTCTATGAGCCCGACACTGTCTCTATAGGTCCGATCATGTGAACCTAGGGCTCTGATACCAATCTGTAACGACCCCAAAATGGACCGTCACCGGCGCTAGGATTCAGGTCGGCTTAAGGCCGCCAGAACCCGTAGCAAGCCTGCTATACTCTTTGTGTACCTGTAAAACTCATACATGATCATACATTTTCTGTGAAACACTAAAAACTCTTTTCTCTGTACCAAGGCTTAACCTGTGCATGCACTATCTCTGTACTTTGTACTCTGTACTCTGTACTCTGTACTCTGTACCCCTGACTAGAGCTTGCTCTAGAAGGGTTCACTCATATCTGTTAAGCCTGGTAAGCAAACATATATACATTTACAGATCATGTACGTAACAAAAGCTTTACAACACAACACAACTAAGTCAAGCACAACTCTAACTGAAAACATAACTATTACATTGCTTTACCATTACATGTCCACTCTACACTATTACAAGCTCTTTTACTCTTTCTGTACTCTGTTGGACTGTCCCTGTACACTGAACCTGCAAAACTAGGGTTAAGGGAGTGGGATGAGCTCTATAGCCCAGTGAGTAGAACAGTAAAACATCTCAGGAAAACATGATCTCATGAAATGCGTCATAACACAGACAAACCATATCAAGAGTAAACCTGTCACCACATAGTCCCAGTAACTCTGTGCCAGGGCGTAGAATCGAGCACCTGGTCTTCCTGTCATATATGTATATGTGTATATAACACCTCTGTACTTACCATTGCCAGGGCGTAGTCAAAGGCTCCTGGTCTTTGCTATACTTGCCAAGGCGTAGTCAAAGGCTCCTGGACTTTGCTATACCTGCCAGGGCGTAGTCAAAGGCTCCTGGACTTCCTGTCTGTGACTATGGGATCATTCAGCATTTACTCACATCAACAGATAACTATGCAATGCAACATATTCGTGGATACTAATGCACATAACCTACTATATACTCATGATGCATCACTGATGCTAAAAGCATTTCATGTTCCAATTAAAAGATTAAGTTTAGTTCCACTCACCTTGGACTGACTGACTGAGCAGGCTCTGAAAACTCTGGAGCAGTACTCACTGCTGCTCTCTCTGGTTCCTCTGGTCTGTACAGATACAGATAAATGCAAATGAGGGACCAAACTAGCTTATGAATAACTCTATTAAACTCCCTAAGAATCCCTTTAAACTCACTCAACTATCCATGCAAAGCATGCCAAAGAAGGCTGGACAGAACACTTTCGGCGGCAGGTTCGGCGGCCGAAAGTCCTCTCCAGAGACGAAACTCAAGCACCTTCGGCGGCCGAATCTCAAGCTTCGGCGGCCGAACCCTTTCGGGGGCAAGTTTCGGGGGCCAAAAGGCACTCCAGAGATGAAAGTCTCTAACCTTCGGCGGCACCTTCGGCGGCCGAATCCCCCAAACAGAGCCGAATATTCACAACTCGCGGGGGCAAGCTATGGCAGCCTAAGCCACCATGCAAGAGGTTCGGCGGCCGAATGAACCTTCGGCTGCCGAACCTGAGTTCATCCAGAACTCAGCCCCGACGGCAAACAAGCTCCTCCATCCCTTCAATCCCTCAAAACATGCTCACTTCAACTCCTCAACACATATACTCATGTACATGTACAAAGGGGTCCAAAACTACCTAAAAACCCCAACAAAACACATCAAACATAACACATAATCATGCTTACAAGCTAAACCATCAACAAAAACACCCTTTGTCACCTAAGCATGCATCTCTACCCAAACCTTCATAAAACTTCTGTAAACCAGGAAAACAGGGTCAAGATCTTCACTTACCTCCTGTATAAAAGAAGATGAACGATCTGAACAAAGAAAAATGGATCAACTCTTCACACGCATAAACTCTCAACCCTAAGCTTTGTGCTTCAAAGCCTTCAAAAAAGTTTTGAAAACCAACACACACTCTGCATGAGCTGGGCTTGCAAATAAAGCATGGGAGACGTGGCCAATCTTCTGGACAGGGTTTGGAGCCAACACCTGTCCATAATGCTGACTAAGGAAGGCTCACTAGCTGGCTAGCCAACTCAGCTTCGGCTGCCGAATCGCATGCAAAACCATGCAACATTTGGGGGCCGAACCTGACCTGCGGAAGCTGAACATTGGGCACTTTCGGCGGCCGAACTTACCTTCGGCGGCCGAACCTGGCAAAAGTCTCCATAGACTTTTCTCTTCACAACTTAAACCAAGTCAACGAAAAACCTCACAACATCTCATATACTAAAGAAAAACAATAAACAAACCCGTCTCGAGACTCCACCGGAAAGTAGAATTCCGATGCCGGACTCCAGCCGGGTATTACATTATTAATTACCCAGAAATAGAGAAGAAGCAATAGAGAGAAAGAGAAGTATTTATTTTTTCGTGTGATCCTGAATAACGTAAATGCACTGCTATTTATAGTGCTTAACGTTATTCAAATCCACAATATCAGCTAAAAATATAGTTCAGTTAAGATAAAGATTAAGATAACTTAAAGTGGAAAAAAATCTTTTTAACCAACTAAAAATCTGTAACTTATTTTAAAATATTTTGAATTATTTATGATTCTTTTGAAATAATTTGTTAAATATCCAACAATCCCCCACTTATTTCAAAAGAATTGGAACATAAATTTAAGTAAAATATTTTCTGGGTATAGTACAATGTATTAATTTTGGTGTCTTTTGGACTATGAACCAAAATTTGATTAAGTGAAAGATAATTTACTGAATATTTGGTGAAATTTAAACTTCTATGAACCAAACAATTCTTAGTGTAAATTAAAATTTTCATCAATCACAATGTACTTTCACAATTTTGTTGTTTGATGCGGTGTTGCACTAATAAGCCATGCGCGTGCCTGAAAGTTCATGAGAACTCTAGAAATTTGCCTTCAATCTCATAGGAGCGGCTCCACTCCACTCTCATATAGGTCATTCCATCAAGCGTATACTACAGCTTATACACCACCTATAAAGGATATGGAAATAATTAAGAGTTTTAACTCAATTTCACTTTCTTTGTAGTTTTAACATTAACACCACGGGTAGAAACTTTATAAAGTACTTAATATAAATTAACTAATGATTTGTTATTACCCATATGAACTTATTTCATAGGATCGCCAATCATATAGGTTGGGTTACCATCATTGTTGACTTCCTCCAATAGGCTGTAGTTCCATACCCCCTCGATGTTTCGTTTATTAATTTCTTTCCCAAGGGTTTAGTCAGAGGATCGGTCAAATTCACTTCTGACTTCACATAATCAATAGATATAATTCCATCTTTTAGCAGCTGCTTTACCACATTATGTCTCAACCGAATGTGCCTATTTTTACCATTAAAGATTGTATTTTTTGCAATGGCTATTGTAGCTTGGCAATCACAATGAATAGACACAGAAAGTGTTAGTTTCATTCCTAATGGAATGCCTGCCAAGAAGTTTTTCAACCACTCGGCCTCATTACCAGTCAAATCTAGAGCAATAAACTCTGATTCCATGGTTGATCTAGCAATAACAGTTTGTTTTGCTGATTTTCACGATATTGCTCTACCACCTAGGGTGAAAATATAAACACTAGTGGATTTAATCTCATCTGAATTTAAAATCCAATGTGCATCGCTATACCCTTCTAGCATAACGGGAAACCACTATATAGAATACTATAATTTATGGTACCTTTCAAATATTTCATTAAATGTACCAAAGCATTCCAATGATCATGGTTAGGACTTTGAGTGTACTTGCTCAGTCTACATACTGCGTAAGCTATATCTGGTCGAGTAAAATTGATCAAATGAATTAAACTTTCAATAATTTGAGCATATTTAGACTAGGATATAGCATCTCCAACATTTTTCTCTAACTGACTGTTAGCATCAAATGGAGTGTTTACAGGTTTCACATCAAAATTCTCAAATTTCTTTAGAAGTTTTTCAACATAATGTTCTTGAGTCAACATTAACCCATGATCATTTGGTACAATTTTCACACCCAAAATTACTTTAGCTTCTTCCATGTCTTTCATTTCAAATTTAGAAGATAAAAATTGTTTTGTTTATTGAACTATATCAAGACATGAACAAAAAATGAGCATATCATCCACATATAAGCATATAATTACACAATCATTTTCAATAAGTTTTGTATAAACACATTTATCAACCTCAATAGAAGAAAAACTATTACTTAACAAAACTTGGTCAAATTTTTCATGTCATTGTTTTGGTACTTGTTTTAAACCATATAAAGACTTAAGCAATTTACAAACTTTATTTTCTTGACCTAAAACAACACAACCTTCTTGTTGTACTATGTAAATCTCTTCTTCCAAATCACCATTTTAAAATACAGTTTTTACATCCATCTGATGGATATAAAATTTGTAAATAGAAGCCAAAGCAATTAAAATTCTAATTGAAGAAATTCTAGTAACAGGAGCATATGTATCAAAATAGTCAATATTTTGTTTTTAAGTAAAACCTTTTGCAACAAGTCTAGCTTTGTATTTATCAATTGAACCATCAAGATTTAATTTCTTTTTGAAAATCCATTTGCAACCAATTGGTTTTGCTCCATGTGACAGATCAACAAGTTCCCAAGTATTATTTTGTAAAATGGAATCAATTTCAACTTTAATAGCTTCTTTCCAAAATAATGCATTAGAAAAAGAAATTGCATCTGAAAAAGTTAAATGATCATCTTCCAAAAGATAAGCATAAAAATCATCTCCAAATGATTTTTATTTCCTTTATCTTTTTTATCTTCTTAACTCTTCAACTTCACTTTTATTTATATTTTCACTAACAGATGTATTAGAAACAACTTTATTTTTCAGAGGAAAAATATTTCCAAAAAATTCAGCATTTTTAGTTTTAATAATAGTGTTACAATCCAAAATATCACTTTTGAGCACAAGAAATCTATATGCAGTACTACAATTAGCATAACCAATAAATAAACAATCAGAAATTTTTGCATCAATTTTTCTTTTCTTTGGTTCAAGAAGCATTACTTTGGGTAAACACCCCCACACTTTTAAATATTTTAAGTTAGGAGGATACCCTTCCATAATTCATAAGGTGTAATACTAGTTTTTTTTATAAGGAATTCTGTTTTGTAAGTGACATGCAGATAAAATGGCTTCACCCCATAGATTATCTGGTGCATTAGAACTAACAAGTAAACAATTCATCATTTCCTTTAAAATTCTATTTTTTCTTTCTGTTACCCCATTTGATTCAGGTGAATATGGTGGGGTAATTTCATGGATTATGCCATATTTTTCACAATAATCATTAAGCAAGACATATTCAACTCCTTTATCTGATCTAATTCTTTTAATTTTTCTATTTATTTGATTTTCTACTTCATTTTTATATGCAAGAAACATGTCAAAGGCTTCATCTTTATTTTTTAATAAATATACTTTAGTATATCTAAAAAAATCATCAATAAAAGTTACATAGTATCTTTTTCCACCTCTAGTCATAGTTTGTTTTAAATCTCCTAAGTTAGTATGAATTAAATTTAATAATTCAGTTTCTCTAAAAACAGAAGCACAAGTTTTCTATGTTTGTTTTGATTCAGCACATACTTCATATATTATCTAAAAATGAATAATTAATATTAGATATAAGTCCAATTGTATGCATCTTTTTAATATAAGGTAAACTTACATGACCCATCATATCATGTCATAATTTAAAATAATCAATCAAGTAAACAGAATAATCACCATTTTCATCATTAACAATCTTGAAAACATTCAATGCAAACAGTCCATTATTACAATATCTCTTACCTACAAACACATTATTTTTAGTTATAACTACTTAGTTAGATTCAAATGCAACTTTCACTCTATTTTTACCAAGCAGAGCAACAGAAATCAGATTAGTTCAAATTTTAGGACATGTAGCACCTCATTCAGTTTCAAAAATTTGCCAGATGTTAGACGAAGAAGCACTTTGCCTTTTCCAAGAACTTGTGTAGTCCTTAAGCCATCAAGAAACACAAAATCTTCTCGTGCACTAGCTTGAGTGTAGGATGAAAAAGCACTTCTATTTATACAAATGTGTCTTGTAGCACCTGAGTCTATGACCCATTCATTCACATTAGCCACAAGATTGGCTTGAGAAATGACCGCAACAATTATGTCATCTGCTTCCACCAAATTTGCCTTTGGTTTAGCAGGATTGTCATTTCTCCCCATTATTTTCCTGCATTGAGGTGCATGATGGCCTGGCTTGCTACACACAAAACAACTGCCTTTTTTCTTAAAGGTAGGATTATTAATTTTTGGTTTATAATCATATTTCTTTTCATACCTTTTGTTTTGGTAGTGTGGCTTGTCTTGGATTAGGTTGGCGTTGGCAGCGATCTCTTTTTCTTTAGCTTTCTCGATCTCTTTTTCTTTAGCTTTCTTGATCTCTTTCTTGTTTGTATCTTCTATGATGATATGAGTGATAAGCTCAGAAAGGGACAACTGCTTATGTTTATGCTTGAGTTGCTGCTTGTAGTCGCTCCACGAAGTCGGTAATTTTTCAATTAACAAACCAGCAACAAGCTCCTCTTGAAGTGTTATATTTTCTGATTTCAGGTCCTCAATCAATTTGTGGTATTCATTGATTTGTGTCTTTATATCTTTATCATCCATCATCTCCCATTTGTAAAATTTGCCAATAGTAAATTTCTGTTTGCCAACATCCTCAGCAGTATATTTGGCAATTATGGACTCTTATTTTTGTTTTGCTTCTTTATAAGAGCAATAAACATTAAAGAGATCGTTAGATAATGTGCTAATAATAGTGTACCTACATACTTTATTAGCGTAAACCCATAATTCCCATTGTTTGTTGGAAGTTTCTGCAGGTTTCGCATCGATGAGAGCAAAAGCAACTCCATGCATATCAAGAACTGAAAATACACGTTCCTACCAGCGTTTGAAATTGTCATCATTGAACTATTCAATTTTAGAGACATCTCGAAATGGCTTGGACATTGTCATGGCAGGTTACATCATAGCAGTAGGAACACCACTTGGAATGCCAGTGGGAGAAGGATCAACAGATCCAGTAATGAAAGTATTGTTAGGAGAAGAAATTTCAGCCATTATCCTTAAGATTGTTGAAAAGTGGTAGAAAAAGATATAGAAATTAAATGAAAGATGAGTAGAATATTTGCTTAAGGCGTGATAATAATCACTGTTCTTAAGGATAATTCACCGACGGTTACGTATCCTCCAGGATTCAACAAGCCTTCTGAATTACAAGTAACCCAGAAGCAAGAACAACATCAATTATTAATTATCCAGAAATAGAGAAGAAGCAATAAAGAGAAAGAGAAGTATTTATTTTTTTGTGTGATCCTGAATAACGTAAATGCACTGCTATTTATAGTGCTTAACGTTATTCAAATTCACAATATCAGCTAAAAATATGGTTCAGTTAAGATAAAAATTAAGATATCCATAATATCAGCTAAAAATATGATTCAGTTAGGATAAAAATTAAGATAACTTAAAGTGAAAAAAAATCTTTTTAACTAACTAAAAATCTGTAACTTATTTTAAAATATTTTGAATTATTTATGATTCTTTTGAAATAATTTGTTAAATATTCAACAGATGGCACATAGGGGATGGTCACTCGGTCAAAATCTAGCAAGATCCATGATTCCTCAGCCCCTCACATTTAAAATTACTACATCTCTAACATGTTGCTTTTGGAGGCTACTATGTTGATTGATGCCCAATGAAATGGTTAGAAGGAGGATTTCATTCATTCTATTTTTCTTCCTATTGATGTGGGGTGCATATTTTACATTCCTCTCTCTATTTTTCCAAACATGGATTGCTGGGTTTGGCATTATGAGAAGAAAGGGTTGTATCTCGTGAAGAGTGGTTATCGTGTGGCCTTATCCTTACATTTTCGACAGCCTAATGCTTTGGGTTTGACCTCCTCTTCTTCCTCTCCGAATGTTGTTTGGAAATATATATGAAAGTTGTCAGTTCTTCTAAAGGTGAAGACTTTTTTATGGCGAGCTATGTCGGGTATTCTACCCACTCGTGCATTTTTGCATCACTGTCTTCGGGAGGTTTCTCCTTCTTGTCTTCATTGTAATGCAGCTGAGACTTCTATTCACATTTGTCGTGATTGTGTTTCTATTGTCCAAATTTAAGATTCTTACAATCTCGAATGGGTTCAGTCAATTACTGGCCTTTCTTTTAAATGCTGGTGGAGTGAGGTATATGAGTGCTCTAGCAGTTGTATTTGCTATTAGATATGAGTGGCTCGTAATAAGCTAGTTTTCGATGATCATGCCTAAATACCATATGTGATGGTAGAGTATTTAAATTTAAATTGTAAATGTTAATATATGATATTATAAAGAAATATTTTAGTAAAGTGATTGCTATTTGTATAAAGTTGGAAGTTTTTTTTTTCTAAAAAAATTGATTCATTTAAAATTTACTTTTTGTAACCGCAAAATGTGGTAATCAAAATTAGAACCAAATTGAATTTCAAGAAACAAAATTGCCACCACACAATTTTTTTTTTCGACATTTCTCAATTTTAAATAAAATTATAATTCATTTCTCAATTTTAATGTGGGGATAAGTTGTGGACTAATTTGTTGAATATTTCGGTCCCTCCAAAAGTGAATGATTTGTATTTGAGAGCTTGTAGAAATATATTGCCTACAAAGGATAACTTAAGGCAAAAGAGTGTAGATGTGGATGGTAGATGTCCTTGGTGCCATGAAAATGAAAGTGTCAATCATATTTTGTTGTATTGTCCAGTGTCCAAGAAAGTTTAGAGGTTAGGGGGAATGGGAGATTTGCAGTCTAATGATAATTTTTTTAATTTTTTACTGCAAATTTTGAAGTTCCAAGACAAGGTTTGAAAAACCTTTGTAATGGTCTATGCATAGAGATTATGGTTAGCAAGGAACTCATTATTATGGAACCAAGTGCAAAATTCAGCAACTCATCTTATGGAAGACGTCATGCATCATATCGCTTTGCATGGAAATACCACTGCTACTTTATATCAGGGCAAGAACTTGTTTTATTCATCCAACCCTGCTCATGATCCTGAAGTCATTCCTCTCCAAATTCGTGCATCATCTTCAAGCTTGGACAATTTCAGTTGGCTTTGTCAAGTTGATGGGGCTTTGTTTCAAACTCAAGATTTTATTGCTTACGGTTTTGTTGTAGAAAACTCTGAGGGTATATTTCAACGTAGTGTTTCTAGTTTCTCAAAAGGTAATGGTACGCCGGTAATTATTGAAACTTTAGCTCTACGTCATTATTTGCTCTTTGCGACGGAATTTTTGCATTTTAATGGTTGCATTCTTATGGACTATTTGCAAGTGGTTCAAATTCTTCAGTCTCCACATTTAGACATTTCTGAACTAAGTTTGATTTTGAATGATTGTAAATCTTTGTTAGACTCTAGAACTGATATTTCTATTAGATGGGTTTGTTGTCATGCCACTCTAACTACTCATACTTTGACTAGATAATCTATTAGATAGGATTGTCTCTCTATTTGGATGATACAACCAATAGCTTTGCTTTAAAAAAAAAAAAGATAATTACAAATCAATTTAATCAAAAGCTATTATTATTATTATTTTAGAGAAATTTTTAGGTGAAATCATTCCACCGTAAATTTAAAAAATAATAAGATAGATCTCACTAGAAATAATTTTATATTTTTAAAATCTCTTAATTTATGATGAATAGTATTTTCCATTATTTTAAATCTTAACACGCACAAATTTTATTCTTCACTTTGTTGGCTAGCAAAATTTCCAAGAAACATCCGCCCCATTTGGCACTTATTTCACCACCCTTTTGTTTTCAAACGCTCACATGATATTGACATTTTCACTTCTTTACTCCATTTCCAGGGAAATTCCTAAGCAAATTCACCAGAAAAAAAAAAAACCCATTTATATTAATGGGAAATTTATTAAAAGTACCTAAATATCAACATATCAACAGATTAATCGATTCTCCTATTTTGAAAAACTTACTAAAATAAATCTTTTTAAAAAAAATTAAAACATTTCTCTTTTATAAGAATATTTTGATTTTTTTAAAAAAAATTAATAGCTAAAATAGATTGAAAAATAAAATTATTTATTATAATGAACTATTATTAGATTTCTGAATTTATTTAAAAAAATTATTAATTCAACTATATTTTAAAATAATTCAATTAGTACGTTCATATATTTTATAAAATTAAACTTTTTAATTTTTTTATTAAAAAAAGTAGTTAACTTATTTTAATTTTAATAAAATAGATTAAATAATAAAAATATTTAAAATTATAAAAATTAAATAATATAAATATTTAAAATAATTAACATTTTTTTAATAAAAAAATTAAATAAATAAATTTTATAAAATATAGAGATATTTTAAAATAGGACTAATTTCTTAAAAACCTTTAAAAATGAGAGAAATTCATCCTAATGAAAATTAAAAAAAAAAAAAAATTCAACCCAATATTAATTCAAGGCAACGCCTTTCTCGGCTTGTGGGATGAAGATGCCTAGAAAGAGAGAAAAAGACCCATTAGCTAAAAGCAAACAAACCAAAAATCATTCTGAGCACCTATAAAAATCCCATGAAGCAGCTTCGTCTTTGCAGACCAAGCCTCATCCTCCACCACCATAACCAAAAACACTAAGTTCCAAAGTTTCAAAAATGTCTCCCAACCATGAAAGCCAATTCCCAACTGCTTCTTCTTCTTCTAGCTTTGCACTCCCCATCTCCTATTTTTACATAACATTTAACTGCATAACAACAATTTACCGTGCATATGTAAACAACGACATGCCCATGGTAGCCTTCATAGTCTTTGTCTTCTTGGGTTACTTTGTTTTGGACTACTGCTTAGCCAACTACCGTCGATTGCCTGAATCACCCATGAAGGAGTTCTTGAAAATCACCATATGGGCTTTGTCTTCTGCAATTTTCTTTGGGTTTTGTTACCAGTTCTCTACGTTCACGAGCCTGGTGGCCGTTGTGACTATGTATGGATTTGCTATTGTGGGCAGCGTGTTTCTCTTTTATTTTTACTTCCTTCATGAGAATGATCAAAAGGGTTGTGTTAGCTTGGAGATTTTGTTGTGTTCTTGTGATAGACGAGGACTTGGGGATAAGAACAAGACTGGTGGTTTGGAAAATGTCTAGTTCTTGATAGTATAGATCTCACTTCAGATGGCTTTTTTATGTATAAACATTTTAGTATATATCATTCGTGTGATTTATGTGATTATGTATTCACTGAAGAGTAAAATAATTATATATATAATGTAAGTAATAAATAATTTATTTTTTCAAATGACTATCTCTGAAAAAATGGGCTATATAATTAATTAATTAATAAAATTTAAGTTAATGGCCAAAAAACTGATACAATTGTATTTATATTTTTTATTTTGTTGCAATTATATTCTATATTTTTTTATCAGTTAAAATCTGACCTTTTAAAATTGGTTCAACCGTACTGTGCTGTTATTTATGCCGTTAAAATTTCATGAAATTATCACATTACTCGTCACACATCAGCGTACCACATCAATAAATTTAAAAATAAATTTAATAATAATTTAAAAATTGAAGATAAAATTATAACAAAACTAAAAATAGAAAGTATTTTTGATAATTATTTATTTTATTAATATTTTTTTAAGAAATGAAAACTGAATTTATAATTTTATATGAATTACATATGTTTTTTACCTATTTAACTAGATTAAACTAAACAATCAAATACTTACTTTATATATTATTAATTTTTTAAAAAATTCACATAATTTAAAAAAGTAATAAATTAGTATTATACTTTGGGAGTTAAAAAAATAATTTAAAAATATTCTAAAAAATTAGTTTATTATTTTTAATATTTTCAAATTAAATCATATTAAATATTATTTTAAATTATTTTTTTATACTTCATAGCTAATATATTTAATAAGATTATTTTATTAACGATCATTTTAGAAATAATGGTAAATAGTAATCATATTAGACCGATTCAAAAATAATTAGTTGATAATAATTTTAATCAAAATAAAATCAAGGTAAATTATTATTATAAAATTATTGATAAAAATTGAAAAAAAAATAAATAATAATATATATAATAGTTTTTAAATATATTTCATAATAAAGAAGATAAATTATAATTTTGTAAATTTTCAACTATATAAGTAACCATAGGATGGATTTGGTTAGATATTAAAATGACAAAGTTTATTTGGAAAAATAAAAGTGTAGGATGAAATTATAATACAAGTGAAGTACATAATTTTTTTATCGATTAATTTTAAATTTTTTTTACGTGACATGGTGATATGGCGCTAATATTGCAGTTCCATTAGTTTTCTAACAGCATAAATAACGATAAGATACAATTGGAGTAATTTTAAAAAATTATATTTTAATTAATAAAAAAATATATATAGCATGTAATTGTAATAAAATTAAAAGTATAGTTTTTTTTGCAACTAACTCTAAAAATTTTACTATTTAATTTATATATTATAGAAAAATTCATTAATTGGTAATTAATTTTAAAAAATATATTAAATATTAAAAAGATTTACTAATTAATTTATTCATTGATTTTTAGCCATTATGTATCCCAAGAAAGCTATAATAATCTTGATAGAGAGAAATTAATTAGTAAATATTTTATAAAATTGATAAATCATTTAATAAATTTTTATAAAATATAAATAGTAAAATTTTAAAATTAACATAAAGACGAATTAATAGATTTTTTAAAATAACATTTTTAATGTATTTTCAACATTTTAAATCTTAAACGATGAAATCAAATCTTTTTGATATACAACGTGATGATCTAAGATCCAGAAAATAGGGTTTTACAATAGGTTCTGTAAAACTGAAAAAGCCTTCGACCTAAAGGAGAGTATTTCTCCTTTTATATGTTTCCTTTTGGCTGCTAGTGACGTGTAACAGAATGTGTATCATTGGACCACCTGCCCCTGCTACGTTGATACGGAAGTACGAGGGAATCAGACCTCTGTCCCATGCATAATGGCCCCTGATTCTCCCCAGGTACGCATGCAGATGGTCCCACAAAGCGAATGGGTTGAACTCCTTCTGGGTTCCGAGCTCGGCCAGAAGATAAGGATAAGGCTAGGCCCAGAGGGGATCTGTTCATTGGGCCGAATGAGCTGGGCCGGCCTGATTGGAGAACCTGACTGGAGTCCGGTCTTTGAGCTGAGCGGGTTGGACCTAGCTCTTAAAAGAGATTTAGAAGCTTTCGGATTATGGGCTATCCTAATGGGCCTGGCCTCAGTCCGGGGTGAAGAAACCCAACGGTCATCAATTGCCCCTTTACCTTCTCGTCAGTTATTGCTTCGACTGATGAGGGGGTAAATCCCAAGAATCATTATGACCGCGTCTATTTATGTACTGCTTCCTTCGTAATGCCTTTTCATCTTTTTGTCCTTTTGACTTTCGAGTCCCCTCTGTCTTTTTCCATTTCTGGCTTTTCTCTGTTCTTTGTGCGTACTATCGTCTTCACTTTCTTGCTTTTATTTTCCAGATACGCCTTCCTTCCTTTTCTATGAATATCCTTTAAGGATCCTAACGCCGCTAGCCTAGAGTCTAGCATCGCATCGTTCAGCATAAGAACCTCCTTCTCGGGGTATCTCTCGATATCGCCCCCTTCTTCCCTTTCAGGACCTTCGCCAGGATGGAGGGGTCTTTCCTTCTGATCCATATACCTCTGGTATAATCGATCTTCATGCAGGTGTGAACTTCTTTCTCTTATTTCTTTTCTTCCATGGGATTTTTATAGCATTTCGAGATTGCTTCTCAAGTGTCAGCCACTAATTTTATTCTCTTCATATTTTTTTTTTGAACCTATCTGTCCGAGCGGGGGTTTCACATTCATGAGGCATCTGTTTGGTACCTTATTCGGGCTGGTCAAGGCGAGCCGAAAATTTTATTACCTTGTCCCTTATAGATGTCCGTTTTGATCTTGCTTTTGTGATTCTTGTTGAGAGCCGTTTTGACTTGCCCCAGTTTTAGATTTTTTGCTGTTTCTTAGGTGAAGATGAATCAGATTGAACCCCCTAAAATTCTTACGTTGTCCAGGGGGAGCCTGAATGTAGCCCCAGACGCCCTCCTGGTTGGACGATTGGCGGGGGGGGGGGGTTTACCCAGCTAGTGGCCGAAGTTATATCGTTCAGGTCGTCCAGCCGGCCTCCTTCTCTTATTCCTGCCCAAGCTCCGGAGCCGAGCTTTCGCGGTGCCGAATCTTCAAGGCAGCCAAGTATTGACAAGTCCGTCTCAGCCGCACTAGTTGTTCAAGCTCTCAGGTTCCCTCGGGCTTCAAGGCCGAGTGAGGACTCCGGTTTGACGACAGCGAAGCCTGCCCCATCTTTTGGCGATGCTTCTGGAGAGAGGCCTGAGGCCTTCATAGCTGAGATGGGGGCCCTTGCTAGCAGGGCTGAGATCGCCTTTGTGAGGAATGTCTATGGGGTCCCTTCTGAGGTCGGTCTGACTGCCGAGGATAGGGAACTCAGCTTCGTGGATGATGGGGGTGTAATGGAGAAGGTCGGAGGCAAGTGTCCCATTCTCCTCGAAGTGCTTGTCTTGGTTCGCGCTACAAAGAAGTCTTGGGCTTCCGGGAGATCGGCTCCTGTCTTTCTTTCTCCCGGGGAGGAGGAGAAGGTTCTCGTGGTGCCCCTGATGTCTGCTCCTGACTCAAACTCATGAAATAACATGGTTTCTGAGGCTTATTGTGAGATACAAGATGCTATTCACACATGTAATATTAGCAAGGGTAATCTGCTAAAATTAGTCCAACATAGTATGTGTGTAGGTTTGCAACATTCACTTGTTCCATTGCTCTTCAGAACGCCTCGTCAATTTTCCTCGGCTTGCTCGAGTGTATCGTGCATCACACTTGGGCGACAGAAAGCCTGCTTATGACGGAACAGTGAGAGATGCTTATGGGGATCAACTTGTTCAGCTCTCCTATAATAACGAGATAGAGTTCGGTTGGCGAGTAGGGGACCTCTAAGGGAGTATAAGGAGTCCGCCGAGCTAAAAAGGGAACATGGTAGATAATAGCGCCTCTGTTGTGTAAGTCCTTTGAGGACAGTTTTTCCTTCAGTGGAGTAGGCACTTGTAACATGCTATAAATGTACTTTTCTTTTAATGAAACTTTATTCTTATTTTGCTTGTTTTCTTCCTTTTGCTTTCAAACTCATCAGAACTAGAATTCTACTAATTGACTGAACCTTTGGCTTATAGACTCATTTATTTTGCTAAGGCATTCTTATCTGTAAGCTCTTTCTGGGCTGGACTATCCTTACCTATGAGCTATGTTTTTAACATGGGGCTGGACTCTCGTCCTGCAAGTCCTTATGATTCTTGCAAGGGCAGCCTCATTTTTTTCTTATTACTTCGTTATTATGAGCTCGGTCATACAGCCCTTGTTTAATAGTAGTGTGTCAGATTGCGTACCTTTGAAGGTGATAAGCGGGGTTGGCCTTTTTGTTCTTAGTTCCAATTTGATAAGAGCTGAAACTGGGGTTTCATCTGCTCATGCCTTTGGATTTTTCCTCGAATTGCCCCCTTTACCTCCTCAGCATTTATGACGTGAGTGGTGAGGGGGTAAATCCCTAAACTTCATTTGGAATGGCGCTGCTTCAATTTAGACGATTTTGCCTCTCTGTCTGGTGATGAGTTTGGGTATCTGGTTTCCTTTGAGGTTATCCTTTGTCAGTTGGTGTGGTGTGGGCTGTATGCCCCACTGGGAGGGGGAGTTCGGCTGTGTTATCGTTGTCCTCTCCCAGGGTTGTTTTTGCTAAGCGTTTATTTATTGCGAGTTGATCCGAGCTGTGGGTGGGATCATTTGCTTTTGTCGTGAGTTCGCCCGTTCAGCTGACCAAGGAGCTCGGACTTTTGTTGTTTACTTGGATTTTCGTGCTACAGCTTTTGCACTGTTTGTGTGACGGGCTCATGAGTTCGGAAATTCTCCTTCTTTTTTGTGAAGTCAGGGCTTAATTTCTTGCTTTCTTGATGAGCCTCAGACGGGCTGTATTTCAGGGCTCCCGGTCATTTTTGTTCTGAAGAAATTTTGTTGATCCCGTCTGTCGTTTTTGCTCCAGGAGATCTTACGGGATCCTGGCCGTTTTTGCTTCGGGGAGATCTTGTTGATCCCGCTGGCCGTTTTTGCTCCGGGGAGATCTTATTGATCCCGTCGACCGTTTTTGCTCCCGGGAGATCTTGTTGATCCCGCCGGCCGTTTTTGCTCCAGGAGATCTTACGGGATCCTGGTCGTTTTTGCTCCGGGGAGATCTTGTTGATCCCGCCGGTCGTTTTTGCTCCAGGAGATCTTACGGGATCCTGGCCGTTTTTGCTCCGGGGAGATCTTGTTGATCCCGCCGGCCGTTTTTGCTCCAAAAGATCTTACGGAATCCTAGCCGTTTTTGCTCCGGGGAGATCTTGTTGATCCCGCCGGTCGTTTTTGCTCCAGGAGATCTTACGAGATCCTGGCCGTTTTTGTTCCGGGAGATCTTTGAGATCCGCCGGCCTTGTACATCCTTTGAGGTCTTCTATAAGATTCGGGCTCTGTGGCCTTACTGTCGCTTCGTCATCTCAGCTGGTTTTGTGCCTAACTGAGGTCTTGAACAAGATTCAGGCTCATTGGCCTTACTGTCGCTTCGTCATCTCAGCTGGTTTTGTGCCTAACTGAGGTCTTGAACAAGATTTAGGCTCATTGGCCTTACTGTCGCTTCGTCATCTCAGCTGGTTTTGTGCCTAACTGAGGTCTTGAACAAGATTCAGACTCATTGGCCTTACTGTCGCTTCGTCATCTCAGCTGGTTTTGTGCCTAACTGAGGTCTTGAACAAGATTCAGACTCATTGGCCTTACTGTCGCTTCGTCATCTCAGCTGGTTTTGTGCCTAACTGAGGTCTTGAACAAGATTCAGGCTCATTGGCCTTACTGTCGCTTCGTCATCTCAGCTGGTTTTGTGCCTAACTGAGGTCTTGAACAAGATTCAGGCTCATTGGTCTTACTGTCGCTTCGTCATCTCAGCTGGTTTTGTGCCTAGCTGAGGTCTTGGGCACTTGTGCCTGTTTCATTTTTTCCCTTTTGTTTCTTTTACGAGAGCCATGTGGGCAGAGACAAATAATGAATCGAGACGATAGGCATCGCCTGTTTTATTACCATGCTTTTAAAAGACAATAAGTCTTTTGCATTTATCGATACCTCAAGGGAAGTATCTTTTCAAGTGTTGGATATTCCAGGCGTGGGACTCGGGGTTTCCCTGCATATCTTTAATTCGGTATACTTCTACCCTGATCACTTTTGTTATTCTAAAGGGGCCCTCCCAGGTCGGTGCTAATTTGCCTACTGCTGCTCTCTTTCCCGTAGCCTCCAGGTTTCTCAGGGCTAGGTCTCCCACCTTTAGGCTTCTTTCCCTGACCCTTTGGTTGTAGTAGCAAGCTACTCGTTGTTGATAAGCTGCAGTTCGGACTTGGGCTTCCTCTCTAATCTCTTTGAGGGCATCAAGGTTACTTCTCAGTTTGTCACTGTTGGTGCTTTCGCTAGCAAATTGAACTCGATGAGTGGGAACTTATAACTCGATGGGGACTACGGCCTCTGTGCCAAAAGCAAGTGCAAAGGGCATTTCCTTAGTGGACGTTCTGGGGGTAGTTCGGAGTGCCTATAGAATGCTGTTGAGCTCTTCCACCCAGTTGGCCTTTGCCCCATCCAGCCGTTTCTTCAATCCTTGGAGAATAGCTCAGTTGTGACCTCCGTTTGGCCGTTGGTCTAAGGATGGGCCACCGAGGAGAACTTGTACCATATGCCCATGTTGGCCGTAAATGCTTTGAAGGTGTTGCAATCAAACTGCCTGCCGTTATCTGAAACGAGTACCCTCGGTATGCCGAATCTGCAGATGATGTGCCCCCAGATGAAATCTATCATCTGGCGGGCTATGATTATAGGGATTGCCTCTGCCTCTGGCCATTTTGAGAAGTACTCCACAGCCACCACTACAAATCTTCTCTGTCCTGTGGTCTTGGGAAAGGGCCCTAGGATGTCTATTCCCCATTGTGAGAAGGGCCAGGGGCTGGATATGTTGGATTGAGGAATGGCTGGGATATTGATGGCGTTGGCGAATCTCTGGCATATATCGCATTTCCGGACGAACTCTTCCGCCTCTCTTTTGATAGTGGGCCAATAATACCCTTGCCTGAATATTTTATTAGCCAGCGTTCCTGCCTCTTCGTGAGCTCCGCATATTCCTCTGTGTATCTCTTCCATCACCTTTATCGCCTCTCCCGGGCTCACACATCGGAGCCATGGGCTGGACTTCCCCCTTCTGTACAAGGTCCCCCTTACTGCTTGGTAATTAGCCGCACGAGCTGCTATCTTTCTTGCTTCATCCTTGTCTTCAGGGAGCTTTCCTTTTTCCAGATATTCCAGGTATGGGGTCATCCAGGTCTGGCCTTGTTCTATCTGCAATACAGTGATTGTTTTATTAAAAGTAGGCGTGTTGATGTGTTGTATGTATACCTCGTTAGGGAGCTGTTCTAATTCTTCCTTCGACAACCGACTAAGCAGGTCTACTTCCTCATTTTCTTCTCGAGGTATTCTTTGAAATTTGATGGTAACACCCCTGCTCATGAGCTCGGCTTCTATAGCTTTTACTTCTGCCAGGTAATTCCGCATGGTCGGGTCTCTGGCCTGATATGCCCCAGTTACCTGATTGATCACCAGCTGGGAGTCACTATTCACCTCGAGATCGGTTGCCCCTACTTCCATTGCCACCAGTATCCCGTTTATTAGGGCCTCATACTCCACCACATTATTGGAGGCCTTGAATTCCAGGCGCAAGGCGTAGCAAACCTTGAATTCTCCAGGCCCCTTGAGCATTATTCCGGCGCCACTGCCCCCCGCGCCTGATGCCCCATCTACATATAACTTCCATTTGAACTCTTGCAAAGACTCTCCCTCACTTCCCTTCTCCAACACTTCTGAAGAAGACTCTTCCCGCTCTTTGTTGAATATACATTCTGCTATGAAGTCGGCAAGGGCTTGAGATTTTATAGCTGTCCGAGGTCGATATTCTAAGTAGTAAGGGCTGATCTTTACGGACCAAGCCAGCATCCGGCCTGAGGTTTCCGGTCTGTGTAGAATTTTCTTCAGGGGTTGGTCCGTCATCACTATACCTTGATGGCTTTCCAGGTAGACTCTAAACTTTTGAACTGCTAGCAACAGAGCATATGCCACCTTTTCAATGTTCAGGTATCTAATCTCGGCACCCTTAAGTACCTTACTGACGTAAAATACCGGCTTTTGTTCTCCTTCATCTACCCTTACCAATACAGCACTAATCGCTTGTTCAGAGGCTGCCAAGTATATCAGGAGTTCCTCTCCTTCCAAGGGGCTACTGAGCACATGAGGGGAGCTGAGGTAGCTTTTGAGCTCTTTGAAAGCTTCTCGGCAGTCTTCTGTCCATTCAAAGTTTGGCACTTTCCTCAACTTTTTGAAGAACGGTAAGCATTTTTCTGCTGACCTTGACATGAATCGATTAAGCGCTACTACTTTCCCGGTTAGTCTCTGGACGTCCCTTACACAAGTCGGTTCTGACATATTCAGTATGGCCTCTACCTTCTCCGGATTGGGCTCAATGCCTCTTCCACTCACCATGTACCCTAAAAATTTTCCTCCCCTGATGAAAAAGGCACATTTTGCTGGGTTCAGCTTCATTCTGTACTGATCTAATACCCCGAATACCTCCCTCAAATCTGCCATGTGCTGTTGGAAAGTTGGGCTCTTGACCACCATATCATCTACGTAAACCTCTACGTTTCTGCCGATCTGATCTTTGAAGACCTTGTTCATCAGTCTTTGGTAGGTTGCTCCGGCGTTTTTCAACCCGAAAGGCATAGCTCTATAGTAGTAAGTCCCATCTTCTGTTATGAACGAGGTCTTTTCTTCATCCGACCTATCCATTGGGATTTGATGATAACCAGACATAGCATCCAAAGAAGACATATAATCGAAACCGGCCGTAGAGTCGACCATTTTATTAATATCAGGGAAGGGATAACAATCTTTAGGGCAGGCCTTATTTAGGTCAGTAAAATCTATGCACATCCTATATTTTCCATTGGCTTTTTTGACTAATACAGGATTTGCTAACCACTGCGGGTACATGACTTCCCTAATAAAGTCTGCCTCTTCTAACTTCTGTACTTCCTCCCTGGTGGCCTGTTGCTTCTCCCTTCCTACTACCCTTTTTTTCTGCTTTACTGGCCTAGCCTCGGGGAGGACATTTAACTTGTGTGTCATCACCCTTGGGTCAATCCCAAGTATGTCAGAAGACTTCCAGGCGAAGCTCGATGTGTGACCTCGGATCAGAGCCATGACCTCGGTTTTTTGTTCCTTGGTGAGGCCGGCATTGAGACTGAAGACTTTACTTGTTTCTTCTTCTGATAAGGGAAAAATCTCTAGTTCCCCCACCGGTTCTGTCCTGACCTCTGTTTTCTCGTCTCGAACCTCCAGGACTTCTGAATCCAACCTTTCCTTTGTTGAGCTCGGCTCTGCTACCGTAGCTAGGTACACTGCTCTTGCTTCCTCCTGGCTTCCCCGAACTACTCCCACCCCTGCTTCTGTGGGGAACTTCATCGCCAGATATCTGATACTGGTGACGGCCTCAAAGTCATATAGCGCAGGTCTTCCCAGGATTGCATTGTAGCTCTGTAACGACCCGAAAATCGGACCGCTACCGGCGCTAGGATCCAGATCGGCTTAAGGCTGCCGGGACCCGTAGCAAGCCTGACATATAACCTGTAAACCTGTATAATCCCATTCATGATCTACAACATACATAAAAATTTAAAACTTTTCTTTTCATGAACATCAACCAAACTCAACCTGTGCATAAACATTAACATAATATTGATCCCTCTGTGGAATCTCAACAATGCCCCCAAGGGGTGACATAACATACGTTGAGTTGGTTTACATAAACATCAAAAAAAATCTCCAGGATCATGTGTTAAAGGGATAGCACAATCTATGGTCAAGCACACACTAACATCCATAAATCTCATTACATAACTATACTGTACTTTTACATTACAATTTGATCATGTCCATTGCTAGCTATTACATAAGCATGACTTCTTTACTCTATCCGGACTCCCGCACTATACTGTACCTGCAAGCCTGGGGGTAAAGGGGGAGGGGTGAGCTAAAAGCCCAGTGAGCTGAACTATAAAACATATTAACACTATGCTTTAATGAAATGCATCATAACACAGACAATTCACATAAGGGTTGGGTGAACTTGTCACCAATTAGTCCAAGCTAACATGGTGCCAGGCCGTAGCATGGGATCCTGGTCTTCCTGTCATACATACATTACTTACCATTATTCCAGGGCCTCCTCTAGGCTCCTGGTCTTCGAGTCCACAGTCGTGCCAGGCCGTAGAATGGGGTCCTGGTCTTTCGTTTCCGTGCCAGGCCGTAGAATGGGGTCCTGGTCTTCCTGTCATGGACTAATTGGGTCATCCAACATTCACCCACATCAACAACAATCGATGCAATGCGGCATATTCGTGAATACTAATGCAATCATCCTATTGCATAATCATGATGCATGAAACATGATAAAACATTTAATTTAAAGGATTAAGTTTAGTTCCACTCACCTCTGGCTGACTCTGACAACACCGAAGCAGCTGAACTCACTGCTGGGGTCCTCGGTTCCTCGGGTCCGAACCTACACAGGTGGACTCAAATGAGGGACCAAACATACCTGAACATAACTATAAACTACTCCCCAAAAACCCCCTAAAACATCATGAAAACGTCACATAAAAACATGCAAGAAATGGCTGAACAGGGCACTTTCGGCGGCAGGTTCGGCGGCCGAAAGTCCCTCCAGAGCCGAAAGTCAGGCACTTTCGGCGGCACCTTCGGCGGCCGAAAGTCCCAGACAGATCCGAAAGTCTGCTTTCGGGGGCAAGCTTCGGCAGCCGAATGCTGCCTCCACAAGGGGGTTCGGCGGCCGAAAGTTCCTTCGACTGCCGAACCTGGTTTCTTCCCGAAAGGGCAGAAACTTGGCTCACATGAGCCTCTTGCCTCCCAAAACCTCAAATCATGCATAAAGCTTAACTAGGACATGCATACAAGTTCCTAGGGGTCTCAAACAATCAAATACCCCAACTACAACACTTCAAACACACACAATCAACACACATTGATCAAAACATCAATATTAACCCATAACTCAACATATAACCTAACATGCATTTCTACCCAAAGAACTCATAAAATCTTACTTAAAACACATAAGGAGCTTAAGATCGGCTCTTACCTCTTGAAGATCGAGAGGGAGACGACCTAAACTTGGAGATCCACGAAAATGAGCTCCTGAGTTCCCAAAGCTCCAAAACTTGTTTCAAAAGTTCAAAACCTTAAATGCAAGCTTAAAACTCAAGAAAAATGGTGGGGATTTGAAGGAAGAACACTAGATTTAGAAGAGGGAGGTCGGAAGATAGTTGTGGCCGAAAATGGGAGAAAGCTCGCCCATTTCGGCCAAGTGACCCTTTTATAGGTGGCTGGCCAGGCCACGTTCGGGGGCCGAAAGTGCTTCCGCATGCATGCCATGTTCGGCGGCCGAACTTGAGTTTCGGCGGCCGAACCTGGACTTCCCTCACTCATGCTTTCGGGGGCCTAACGTGCCTCCAAAACGCATGCATGTTCAGCGGCCGAACTTGACTTTCGGCGGCCGAACCTGGGTTTTCCTCCAAGGACTTTTCATGCAAAAACTCATTTAATTTCATACTTAAAACCATTAAAATTCATGAAAACATTTTATAAAACATGTTTTTACCCCACTAGAGGCTTCCGACACCCGAGATTCCACCGGACGGTAGGAATTCCGATACCGGAGTCTAGCCGGGTATTACAAGCTCAGAGGGAGTTTAGCCACTAAAAACACCGTATAGTGGGTGCGGGTTCTTGGTGTTTCTCCCAAGGTGAGGGCCAGTTTCACCTTCCCCTCCATGGGCACCGGTACTCCTTCGATCCCTTTGATCGGTGCTTGGTCCCGGGCCAGCTATTCTCCGGAAATTCCCATCCGCTGGAAAACCCGGTAAGGCAACAGGTTCACCTTGCTCCCGTCATCCACTAGGATCTTCTTCACCCGATAGTTGTGTATGATGGCCTCAATGACAAGGGCATCGTCATGGGGCATCTGAACACCCTGAGCATCCTCCGGAGAGAAAGTGATGGCCATGGGAGTGTGCTCGACGACCTGCATGACCTCAGTGTTGTTGCCTTCCCCTTCTCGACTTCTCTTCTTTCCTCTGCGGCTCATCCGACCCCCTGTTCCCCCAACAATCATGTTGATTGTCCCACTGGATCCATCATTCACTGGTCCAGCTCCCGTTTTCCTCGGTACTGGGACTGCCGAACTAGGCTGAGGTCTCTGTCCCTCTGGTCTTTTCACGAAGTTTTTCAGGTGCCCTCTCTTTATCAGCCTTTCTATTTCTGTTATCAATTGGAAGCAGTTGTTGGTGTCGTGGCCGTGTGCGCGATGGTACTGACAATACTTGTCAGGATCTCTCTGGTTTGCTTCTGCTTTCATGGGCCGAGGCCATTGGAGGAACTCCTTATCCTGGACGGCCATGAGCACTTCGGCTCTAGAAACGTTGAGGGGAGTCGGTGTTTCCGGGACCCACGGGGAGAGTGACCTTTGTTCTGAGGCCCGAAGGGAAGGTCTTTGATCCCTGCGCTCCCAGGGTTGCTTGTACGATTCAGGTCTCTTGCCATGCTTTTTCTTGCGCCTCTCTGGCCTTCCCTCCTCCGGTGCTTTCCCCTTATCTGTCGCTCCCCTAGCAAACCTGCTTGTCTCCAAAGCATCGTCCTGCCTTACATACTTTTCGGCCCGTTTCATCAGCTCGGCCAGTGAGGTCAGAGGCTTCCTGCTCAACGAGCCAAAGAATTCTGCTGAGGTCGTCCCCTTCTGCATGGCTTCTATAGCCCTTCCTTCATCGAGCTCGGAGATCTGCAGGGCCTCTGTATTGAAACAAGCTACGTACTCCCTGAGTGATTTGTCTTTCCTTTGCCTGATTGTCTCCAGGTAGCTCATCTTCCTATCCGCAGGCACCCCGGCGATAAACCTGCTGATGAAGCGGGTGGCCAGATCTCCAAAACTGCCAATGCTTCCTGCCTCAAGGCTGTTGAACCACGCCCGTGCTGGCCCCGAGAGCGTCGTAGGAAATACTTTGCACATCAGGGCGTCTGACAGAGTTTGCAGCTCCATGAAAGTCTTGTAGTTCAAGACATGCTCCCTAGGGTTCCCAGCCCCGTCATAGGCTGCCATTGGTGGCATCATGAACTTCTTAGGCACAGTCTCCTGCTGTACCCATTTTGAGAAGGGTGAAGCAGTGGGTAGGAGAGTTTGGTTCTGATCCTTCGCTCCCAGCTCGGCCAAGAGCTGCTCCCTCAACTTCTGCAGCTTTTGGTCTACGCTCTCCCCTTCCCGCCTAGGCTTCCTCTCCTGGTGGGCCTCCTCTTCCCATGTTTCACTCCCCATTCTTCCGGTGGTTTCGGCGGAGTAGCTATCGACCTCATCATTTTCTATCATCTACCTCGCCCTTCTCCCATAAACTCGAGCTGCCGGCTCTTCCTCTTCTTCAGCTCTCCTCCTCCCGTCTCCGGTTTCTTGGCTGACAGTTCTGAGGTGGTTGAAGGTAGGCTGAGGTTCGTTGGTCTGGGGTTCTTCTACCACCGGTGACACGTTGGCGGGGGTGCTAAGGCCCCGATGTTGCATTATCTGCCCCAACCAGTGGGCGGTGCTCTGTAGTTGGAGGGCCATGGTTTGGAGGTCTTGGTTGGACAAGGTGGCGGCGGAAGCATTCCCCGCCAGGCTTGGCGAGGGGTTGAAAGGGATTGGTGTTTGGTTATTTGGTGTTGTAGGACTAGAAAAGGAGAGCTGCTGCCCCTCTTGGGCAGAGCTCAGGTCATTTGGAGTGACATTGTTTTCATTGTGGTTAGCCATTGTGGATCTCAGTGGGTATTCGTGAGAGTGGAACTCCGGCGATGAAAAAGATCTCCTTCGTTCCCACAGACGGCGCCAATTGATGATCTGAGATCCAGAAAATAGGGTTTTACAATGGGTTCTGTAAAACTGAAAAAGCCTTCGACCTAAAGGAGAGTATTTCTCCTTTTATATGTTTTCTTTTGGCTGCTAGTGACGTGTAACAGAACGTGTATCATTGGACCACCTGCCCCTGCTATGTTGATACGGAAGTACGAGGTAATCAGACCTCTGTCCCATGCATAACGGCCCCTGATTCTCCCCAGGTACGCATGCGGATGGTCCCACAAAGCGAATGGGCTGAACTCCTTCTGGGTTCCGAGCTCGGCCAGAAGATAAGGATAAGGCTAGGCCTAGAGGGGATCTGTTCATTGGGCCGAATGAGCTGGGCCGGCCTGATTGGAGAACCTGACTGGAGTTCGGTCCTTGAGCTGAGCGGGCTGGACCTGGCTCTTAAAAGAGATTTAGAAGCCTTCGGATTATGAGCTATCCTAATGGGCCTGGCCTCAGTCCGGGGTGAAAAAACACAGCGGTCATCACAACGTTTATAGCCAGAAAAACTAAATTGAATATGGTAAAATTAATGATAAATTATAATATAGTTCTTAAAGTTTATTATTAATAAAATATATAATCCTTTAATTTAAATTTTATATTTAACTTAAATATATTTGTATTTATTTTATGTAATATTAAATAAATATTTATTGCATATAAATTTCTAATATATAAAATATTACATATAAACAATATACATTAAAATATTTTACTAAATATTTATACTCAATATTATAAATTATGTGTATATTTTTTTATATTTAAAAAACTTTACTTCCTATTAATAATATTCTAAATATAATAAAATATTATATGTTTTAAATTATAAAGTTTTATTTTTTTATATTTTAAATTTTTATTAATTTTCACAATATTGTATAAAAGTGAGAATAGAGAGTAAATAATGAGATTAATAAAAAGGCCTTAGTGTGAAAAATCCAAAACTTTTCGCTTTGCAATTTAATTCAAAACTTTAAAAGTTAGTAAAATTGTCCAAAATTATAAACTTTGTTTTAATTATATTCAAAATTAAAACTTAAATTGGGGAAAGTGTGTTTTGCTGACGTGGCAAGATGATGTGAATTATTTTATTATATTTATATGACACATGAATGAATGCTATTGATAAAAAAAAAATCTAAAACTTTTAGCTATTTTACAATTTAATTCAAAACATTAAAAATTAATTTAATTCAACTCAAAATCTTTAAATTATACATGATTAAAATCTAAAAGAGTTAAGAAAATTAGAACTAAAAAATAAAAAGAAGTTTTATTATAGTTTCTTGCACCAAACAAATAGAAATGAAATATAATAATAGGATCCTAGAGATTTAGTAGTTAAAGAGAATAAATTTAGAGATTTTGAGTTGAATTATATTAATTTTTAAAATTTTGGATTAAATTGTAAAGTAACTAAAAGTATTAAATTTTTGGAATCAATAGCATTTATCTATGTGGTATATAAGTATAATAAAATAATCCACATTATCTTACCACGTCAGCAAAACATACTCTCTGCCATTCAAGTTTTAAGTTTCGATATAATTCCAATAAAATTTGTAATTTTAGATAATTTTACTAATTTTTGAAGTTTTGAATTAAATTATAAAATAATGAAAAAATTTTAGATTTTTCATGTCAATAGCCCTAATAAAAAATGACATTGTTGTAATAAAATACATATTTAACCACTATTTTATTTTTTAAATAAAACTTTAAGGACTATATTATAATTTATCGTTAACTTATACAAATTTAATTTAGCCTATTTTTTCTATAATTGTGACAAATTTAAAAGATTTGATTTTACCATCCAAAATTTAAAATATTATATATAAATGTGAATTATCGAAAACATTTAAAATTTTTTTATTCAATAAATCAAACTAATACTATCATTATACACTTTTGTAACGACTATTTAAAAAAAAGTTCATGCTTTTCACATTACTACACAAAATTATGAAAATTTAATATTGAAAAGTCTTTTCCTTTTAATACAAAGAACTTTGAGGGTTATTTGATGCGGTGAAATTTTATACAATTATTCATATATTTCTTGAACTACATCTAATTAATTTAATTAATTTTTTTATTCTTGTTAAATTTTTATTTTAATTTTGGGATTCTTATTTTTATTCTATTATTTGATGTTTTCACTTAAGCTTTAACATTTTTATAGACCAAAATAAGTTAAGAAATAGAGGGAGTACTTTAGAGAAAAATTTGAAAAAGTTTTGAGAGTTTTTAATGAAACAGATAAAAACATGGGTTAGTCCCATATTTTTTAGGCTAACTTTTATTTTGTCTATTATTTTTTTATTTTCTCTAGAAAAAATTTTGAAATCGAAATCCATAGTGAAAAATACGGGGTAGATTCATGTTTTATAGTCTACCCCGTATTTCGATCTTTTTCATATATAATACCCTATATTTTTGTTAGAAATCTTAATTAAGTTTTTTCTTACGGACATAGATTAAGAGTTTAAATGGATATAAATAAATCATAATTAAGAGAACTAATGACTTTTTTTTCCACTTTTAAACACATGTGCACGGCACAAATCGCCGGGGATTCAAGGAGGAAAAATTAAAAGATCTAGAAGCCTACACATCTAGAGTTTTGATTTCTTCTCTTATTCTTTTGATTATTGTTCATAATTATTTAAGGATGATTATGAATCATCTCTCAATTGAGTTTTTTCTTAAATTCTTGAATATGAGCAACTCAATTCCTTTAGTACATGATTTTATATAGTTTGGATTATTGATTCTCTTTAATTTATTTGAATTAATTTTCTTTACCTATCTATTATTCAATTCTTGAGATTAATACTTTTAAGTATTATGAATACTAATTTGATTGGAAATAAAGATTTAACTTGTGTATAGCCTTAGACAAATAACTTAGAGAGTCAATAACCTTAACATGATTTGCTCGAGATTTGGTAAATAAAATTGGATTGTTAACCAAATGAATTAATTGAATCAAATCCAAATAAAATCAAGTACCCTAACATTTAATATTAATTATTTCATGTCTTGTTAAAATGTTTAATTTTATTGTCTTATTTTATTTTAATTTTACAACCATCATCATTATTAGTAGTCTAAATAATAATGAGATTTACATATATTTTAATACTTAATTTCTCGTCCCCGTGAATAAGATACTCTACTCATTATTTTATGAGACGATTTCGTGCACTTAAAGATTTTGTTGCTGTTAAGTTTTTGGCACCAAAGCCGAGAACTAACAACATCAATGTCATAACAGTAAATTTATTATTAGTTTATACATTTTATTTTATTTGATTTTTTCTCTTCTTTAATTCTAGTTGTGATATTTATTTATTTATTTAATTATTTTTATGTTAAATTTTCTTGTTCTATTATAACGTATTTATGTCTCATCAATATGTCTTCACAAGTTTTATTTAATAATATTTTTGAACCATTTTATGCTATTTGAGATAGATTTAATGAATTAGTAGCACAATTTTTCAATCATGATATTACAAATGAGTCTCTCACATTTTATTTTTATAGAGGATTGGATGTTGAAATAAGAAGTTTGGTTGATGATAGAACTTTGGTCACTTATGAATATTTTTTACTTAGAAGCCATGAAGATGCAATTTACCTATTGGATGGCATAGTAGATTTTGATTACTAGGAGAATCAGAACCCTTCAGTGCAGAATTCATAGGAGAAAACAGGCATTTCGTGAAAGAAACTAGATCTAACCTCCAAAATTAATAAGCTTAAAGAATTGAGAGATACAATTTTGAGCAGTAGGCTAATGTAGTGATTAATATAGAGAAAGAGAGTTTATCTTAATATGATATAACAATAGTAGTAGATGAAGAATTAGAAAAATATTTTGAGCAACATCCTAATATAATGATCACTATGAAGAAAAAGTGGAATGTGACAATACCATTGGTAGATGAAGAAATATTTGAGATCATCAATTTGAGCTCATCGATGGCCGTACCATATAAACTACCTCAAGATCCTTATTTTTCAATAACATCATCTTCATTTTATAATATTCTCTAAGAGCTGGAATAGAAATTGAAATTCTTTTCCCAAGCTCATGATTCAAAACCAAGGATTATTTATGTCATGTACAGAATTGTTGTAAATCTTGTCAATTTTGATGATATTATAAATCAAGATCCATACATAGTGTCATTTGACACTTGCTATAGACGGAAGCTACTCTTTGATGAGCATTTGTATATGAAGTCTGAATAAAGACTATAAATTAAGCGCTTTTTGAGCGGCAACTAAGTTTTAATTTTGTTTTATTTTTTTATTTTTATTTTTTGTTAATTTTCTAAGTTTATTTTGACAATTGTTATTTTTTATATGATAAAGATCAATGAAGATGAATAAAGAAAAAAGCATGCTCCAAAGAGAGAATTCCTAATTTTTATACTTTATCTTAATTTCTTATGTATTTATTTATTTTATTTTGATGACATTGAGGAAAATGTCAAAAATAAGTTTAGGCATAATTTTGCATCTTGTTTTCTTGTTTTCTTTTTTTTTTTTGTTATTTATAATTTATTTTTCTTTTCTCGACAGTATAATAAATTTTGTGCATCTCATTAAGCTTAATGAGCATGTTATAATTTTTTTTCTTTTCCAATCACTATAATTGTGCATTTTCATTTAGCTTAATTCATTCATTGCTTTTAAATATGTATTCATAATTCATAAGTACATTATATAGTTTTTATCATGTACTAATTAATATGCATATATAAGTTTAACACATATATTGCCTCAACAGTTCCAAGGCAGATTTCATGAATTAAAATAATTAGTGCTCATATTGGGGAGAAATGACATATGCATTTTTTATTTAAGTCTATTAGACCTTAGCCACCCATTTAGTATTATTCTTTGTTTGCCATTTTGAATATTTATTAATTAGCTTATTTTTCCTTTATTACCTTAGGACCTACCAAGCCAAAAATAAAAATGAATCCTATTTTTTAAATGGAAGTTAAATAGGTAAATAAATTTAAAAAATTGTAACATTCTACTCCAATGTTTTGAGTTGTTTAGTAACTAGGAGTAGCATGAGTCATATGTTTACTTGTATGTCAATTGGCAGCTCAAAATAAGATTATGCAAAGCATCTTGAGTAGTTTGATAGTGTCAACTCAAGGAAGATGTGTCTTTCTTTCAAGTTATGTGTTTGATTTCCATTCAATTTTGCTGTTAATTGTGTTTCTTTCTATAGTTTAGTTTATCATATATCCATCCTTACCCCATGAAGTTCATTTGATCTCTTTAGCGGTTAGTACTATGATAATGAAAAAACTTACTTAGGACTAGAGAATGAGAAAAAGACTTGGAGTTACAAAAATTAATTTAAGATAGTTATGATACCAATAAATGTACGTATATTCTTTGGTTGTATGATCCATGCTGTGTGATTTATTTGTGGATATTTATTTATAACTAGAGATTTAAATTTTTCTAAACATTAATGCATGGATGGGTTTTAATGAGTTATTATTTAAAATTATGTTTTTTAATTGAGTTTGACATAATTATTGAGAAAAGTTAGATTACACTCTTTTTATTATACTCTTGAGAAAATTAATACTCCTATTTGTTCTTTTCTATGTCTTCTGCTCGTGAACAAGCAAAAATTTAAGTTTGAGGGTACTTAATATAGTGAAATTTCACATAATTATTCATATATTTTTGAAATCACATCCATTTAATTTAATTCATTTTTCTTATTCTTACTAGATTTTTATATTTAATTTTATGATTCTTATTTTTATTTTATTATTTGATATTTCCGTTTAATTTTTAGTATTTTTATAGATCGAAGAAAGGTAAGAATAAAAGAAGCACTTTGGAGAGAAATTCGGAGAAGTTTGGAAAATGTTTAACGAAGGACAAAAATATGGGTAGCTCGTATTTTTCAAGTTCAAGTGAAATCAAAGTATTATAATATTTGAAAAGAAATTCAGATAAGTTTGGAAAATGTTTGACAAAGACAAAAATATGGGTAGCTCATATTTTTTTTTAAGTGAAATTAACGTATTATAATATTTAATATTTTATTGTTTCGCAAATATGATTTCACAAATATTGTCTTATCAAAAGTGTTTAATTTTATTATCTTATTTTATTTCTATTTTATAACCATCATTATAAATGATAATCTAAATAATAATTAAATTTACATCTGTTTTTCAGTTTTTATGGATATAATATTCTACTCATTATTTTATTACTTGAAACGATTTTATATATTTATAGATATTACTGCAGTTATAATTTTTTATTTTAGATTTTTAATATTCTTTTAATTGAGTTTTTTTCATCTCATTTATTTTAATTTTCATTTATTTATTTTAAAACACATATTTCCTTTTCCCAAAAAAATATATATATTATTTAAGATATATTTATAAATACACTTGTATATTTATAAAATGGATATATATTTGAAAGTAAAAAAATACAGTTTGCCTTTTATTTTATATTCTTTTGTAAAAAACATATTTATGTACTTATTTTCAAAAATAATAATGGAATCTGTTATTTATTATTAATTATGAGACAATATTTAATATTTTAAAAAATTAAATTTTTAATAGATGAAAAATAAAATATAGAGTAAATAAAATTAGAAGATAGATGTAAATATATATTCTAGAGTAGATGTACGGTTTTAAGGAAAAATAAATATAAAGTTAAAAATAATAAAACGAATAAAAATGAGATGAAAAAACTCAATTAGACATAAGCGCTTGAGTTATGAACTTATGAGGAAAAAAAGAAAAAAAAAGCTGAAAGAAAAATAAAATTTATATAAAGTTTATCTGACGGTGGATGGCATGTCTGTATGCTGCGGCCGTTCATTTTTATTATGAAAAAATATATTTTTTTTTAATTATAAGTCGAGAATCGAGAGAGTAGTAGAGATTAGCAGTATTCGGTTCAAATCGAAAAAATTGATTAAATCGAATTGATTTAAAAATTTAGTTCGATTTTTTTATACATTTTAGTTTGGTTCGGTTTTTAATTTTAGAAATTTTAGTTATTTCAGTTCGGTTTTGATAAAAAAACCAAAAAAATCGAACCGAACCGATTGGTAATAATAATATATTTTTTCAATAATATAGAGAAATTAAATCATATTAAAATTAAAATATTTTAATTAAATTTTAAAATATTAAAAATAAAGTGTAAAAAATAAAAAAATTATTAAAAATCGAAACCGATCAAACCGAACCGAATCGAACTGAATCAGAACGGTTCGGTTCGATTTGGTTTCTGACCAAAATCGGTTCGGTTCGGTTTTAATAAACACTAAAATTTCTGTTTTCAGTTTATTCGGTTCGGTTCGGTTTTGAACCGAACCGACTGAATGTTCACCCTAAAGAATAGGATTTAAAATCTTTTAAATTTATTCAGATATATTTATTATCAGACTAAATCAGTAAATGCATAAAAATATTTCTTATCATTAATTGCAATATATTCATTAATTGCAATATATTTTTTTAATCATTAATTTCAATGTTTTTTTCATTATTGAAATAATTATTAATTCTATAAATTTACCTTTAACCAATTAAATATTTTAAAAGCATAAACATTTTTGTCCTTTTAATAAATCATAAATTTTTTTTATCACTAATTTGAATGTCTTTTTTGTTTGTGGCCAATTTCAATTTCTTTTCACATTACCAAATTATTATAGAAAAGATCAACAATTTTATAAAATTATCTCACACTATTTAATGATTTAGATTACGCATTTATTATTATTAATTAAATAACTATTAATCAAATTATTTATTTTTTACAATAAGCATTTGGAGGGGAGAGAATTGAACTTTTACCATTGACAAAATTCCCAAACATTTTTTTTTACAACAAGCATTTATTATTATTAATTAAATGACTATCAGTTTATTTCACAAAAAATATTTTTTTATATTTTTTAACTTTATAAACAGTTAAAAAATTAATTAATATTTAATTAATAAAAAATATTTTTATAAACTAAATCATTTTAAAGAAAATAACTTTTTTCAAAAAGAAATTATTTATTATGAGAATTTTATTAAGATTTTTATATATAAATTTATTAATATATTTTACTTTTTAAATTAAAATTAACCTTTGTTTATTAAAAAAATAACATATATTTAAAAAATATTTTTCATGAAAAATATTTTCTATAGTGATGGCTGTCGGATCCAAACAACTAGGCCGAATGCAGTCCAAGCGAAAGGAAACTAGACCGAGGCCCAACATGCAATGAAAGAATAAGCCCCATACAGGTTCAGGGCATGTCTCCGTGAGCTAGGAAGGACTTGGAAGGACTTGGGATAGTCTGGACCAAATGCCCATCAGCCTCCTTAGAAAGACAGACCCCACGATTCCTGAGATCGTGTCCAAGTGACACTGGAAGGAATTAAATGGCTGCCTGTCGAAGGTAAGGACATAGTACGTCCTATAAGCTGCCCGCGTGAATGTGACAAAGAGGTACGGGTGTAGGACGATGGTTACACACTTGAAAAAGATAAAAGGGAAAGGGGAATAAAAGAAAGGATAAGGAAAATAGAAGAAGAGCTTACAAAAACTCACCTGAGCCCTAACCTATTCTTGGATCTTAGACATCAATTAGCGACGTCTGTAGGAACGAAGGGATTTTAATATCACCTGAGTTCTCATTCTCATTTACCCACTAAGATCTACATAGCTAACCCCAGTGAAAACCATACAGGAATCAAGCCCTCGCTGAGTAGGCCACCTATGGTAAACGGGCTCAACCATAGCAAGCCCTAACCTATGCTGAACTATTAAAACCCCCAATAGAGTAGCAGAAGGATGGGAGATGGAGATGGGGAAGCAAGTCGAAGGAACGAGCCAATGGCCTGGTTAAGGGCCAAGATAGCGAGGGACCTCAAAGAAAACGACGGAGCAGAAAGAAGTTGTTCCTCCAAACCCGCATAAAGGTCTGAAAGTGGAGAGCTGGAAGGAGGCCATTATCGCCTAGAGAAGAGGCCTAAGAAAGATGATACAAAGGTTGACCAGAAGTTGGAGAAGTTGAAAGAGCAACTGCTAATGAAGCATGGGGCTAAAGACAATAGCGGTCCCTTATTGTCGACCTCCTCGCCATTCGTAAAGTGGATTCAGTAGGAGACTATACCAAAGAAGTTCATGATGCCAACCTTGGCAGCATATGACGGGACATAAAATCTTCGAGGTCACTTGTTGAACTACAAGACCTTCATAGAAGTACAGATCCACTCTGACGCTCTGATGTGTAAAGTCTTCCTAACAACCCTGATAAGGCCAGCTCGGATTTAGTTCAACAGCCTGAAGTCAGGGAGTGTCAGGAACTTTGTCAACCTGGCCAACATGTTCATCAGCAAGTTCATTGCTGGAATCTCTGCTGAAAGAAAGACAAGCTACTTGGAGACAGTCAAGCAGAGAAGAAATGAGTCCCTAAGGGAGTACGTGGCCAGATTCAACTTGGAGGCTTTGCAAATACCAGAGCTGGATGAAGCAAGAGTAGTGGAGGCCATGTAGAAGGGCACGACCTCCCCAGAGTTCTTCGGGTCTTTGTGCTGGAAGCCCTCTACTACCTTGTTGAAACTGATGAAGAGAGCGAAGAAGCATATAAGGCAAGATGATGCCTTAACTACTAGCCGGTTTGCCCGGGAAGACAAGGAGAGGGGAAGAGGTGTTGATGACAAAAAAAAAAGGGATGTACCCAAAAGAAGGCAGGATAGGGGCCTGGAGGCGCTGAATAAGCACAAATGAGAGAGAAAAGAATAGTGGCCTTACCAGCCCTGCGCTCCAACAGAGGTCACACCTTTGAATGTATCAAGAGTTGAGGTGCTCATGGCAGTCTAGGACAAGGACTATTTTTAGTGGCCTAAAACTATGAAGACTGATTCGAAGAGAAGAGACCTAGAAAAATATTATCAATATCACAAAACTCACGGCCATGACACCAACAATTTCTATCAATTGATAAATGAGATAGAAAGATTAATCAATAGGGGCCACCTTCAAAAATTTGTAAAGAAATTAAAGGGACAGAGACCATAGCAAGGAGATGGGAGAAAGGGCAAAAAGACAGATTGGAGCGCTAGTGAATGACAGCTCTAGTGGGATAATCAATACGATTGTTGGGGGAACAGAAGGCCTAATGAGTCGAAGGGGGAAGAAGAGAGGAAGGACTGAAAGTGAAAACAACATGGAGGTAATGCAGGTTACAAAGCATACTTCGTGACAATCTCTTTTTCCCTGAAAGATGCACAAGGGATACAAATGCCCTATCACGATGCCTTAGTCATTGAGGTAGTGATCCATAACTTCAAGGTTAGAAAAGTACTGGTGGACGATGGCAATAATGTGAATTTTCTCCCTTACCAAGTCTTCCAGCAGATGAGGATACTCGAGGAGTAGCTAGTAAGAGACCAGGCTCTAGTCAAAGGGATAGGAGGCACCCCGATGGCAGTGGAGGAAAAGGTGAAAGTAGCTCTCACCCTGGGAGAGCCTTCTCTATCACAAACTCATTATGCCATATTCCTGGTGGTGAAATTACCACTGAGTTACAATGCCATTCTGGGGAGGCCGATACTGTATGATTTTGAGGCCGTGATAAGCATTCAGTACCTGACCATGAAGTTCCTAACCAGTGAAAATGTTATTCGGGGAAAGCAGGAAGAGGCCAGAGCTATATACTGGGCTATGGTAGAGGAGCAGAATGCCTAGCCTAAAAGAATCAACCCTAAAGTTATAGAAGTCAGAGATGAGAAGAAGGAGGCCAGAACTGAACCAGTGGATAAGCTAGAGACCTTCCAATTGTCAAAACAAGAAAATGACAAGGTCTCTTCAGCATAAATTCAAGGCTAGAGCAAAGCCAAAAAGAAGCCACAATGGCCCTGATCCGAAGGCATGCATTAAATTTTTCCTAAAAGCCCTCAGATATGCCGAGAATCAGGCTGGAAGTGATAACCCACAAGCTCAATGTCTTTCCTGATGCAAAGCCGATGAAGCAAAAGAAGATGGTCTTTAGCAAACAAAATCAGAAGGCCATGAAGGAAGAAGTGGAGAAGTTAGAGGAGGCGGAGTTCATTAAGGAAGTCATATACCCACAATGGTTAGCTAATCCTGTACCAGTTAAAAAGGCCAATGGAAAATATAGAATGTGTATAGATTTCACTGATTTGAACCATACCTGCCCAAAAGGTTGTTACCCCCTTCCCAATATAAATAAATTGGTCGATTCCACGGCCGACTTCGATTATTTGTGGTCTATATATGCTATATCTAGATACCACCAAATTTCCATGGATAAGGCCGATGAAGAGAAGACCTCTTTCATAACAGAAGATAGAACATATTGCTATAAACCCATGCCTTTTGGAGTAAAAAATGTAGGGGCCATATATCAGCATCTAATGAACAAGATCTTCAAGAACCATATAGGGAGAAGTGTGGAGGTGTATGTCGATGATATGGTAGTCAAAAGTTGAACCTTCCAACAACATTTAACTGACTTAGAGGAGGTCTTCCTGGTGTTACAACAATATCAAGTAAGGCTAAATCCTATGAACTGTGCTTTCTTCATCTAAGGGAGAAAGTTTTTGGGTTACATGGTCAGTGGAAAGGGCATAAAGCCAAATCCAGAGAAAGTGAAAGTCATTTTGAACATGTCAGAATCGACCTGCGTGAGGGATTTACAAAGGATTACTGGACGAGTTGTGGAGCTCAACAGGTTCATATCCAAGTCAGCAGAAAAGTGCCTACCTTTCTGTAAAAAGTTAAGTCCCCAACTTCGAGTGGTCGAAGGATTACCGGGAGGCTTGCAAAGGCCTTAAAGAATACCTCAACTCCCCCACATGTGCTCAGCAGTCCATTAGCAGGAGAAGAACTCTTAATTTATTTAGCCACATCGGAGCAAGCCGTGAGTGTCGTGCTGTTAAGGGAAGAAGCGAAGGCACAAAGTGCTCAAGGACGTCGAGGTCAATATAAACATAGAAAAGTTGGCATTTACCTTGCTGTTAGCTGTGAAAAATTCAAGATGTATCTAAAGGACCATCAAGAAGTTGTAATGACAGATCAACCCTTGAAGAAGATCTTACATTGACCTGAGACCTTAGGGCAAATGCTAGCCTAGTCAATAGAGATCAGTCTATACTGTCTCATCTACCTGCTTTGGATAGCAATTAAAGCACATGCCTTGGCAGACTTTATAGTTGAATGTTCCTTCAGGGCAGTTGGGAAAGAGCAAAATAAGGCGCTTTTGGTATCAGAAGAAATAGAGATGGAGAGCAGACCTAACCATGAGTTCATATGGAATTTGTTTGTGGATGGAGCATCAGGTTTTACAGGCAGCGGGGCATGAATCCTTTAGAAAGGACCTAATAGGTTTAATGTATGTTATACCTTATGTTTTGGCTTTTTCAGCATCTAATAATATGACCAAGTATGAAGCCCTTCTGAATGGCATGCAAATAGCTCTGGAAGTGGGGTCAACCAACCTCTAAATAAACAACAACTCATAATTGGTGGTGAATCAAATAAAAGGAGTATACAAGGCAAAGGATCTGATTATGCATAAATACTTGGGTAGAGTGCGAGCCCTGGAAAGGGAGTTGAGTGAGCAAGTGATTTGGTTCAATATTAATGCATACCCCAAGAGGAAAATGAAGAGGTATACCTACTTAGCAAACTATTGGCAGAGGAGCTAGAGCAACTCCCAGATGAGGTGTATGTGCAGTAGATTAGTATGCCAAACTTTGAAAATTCAGCCTCAATTATGCAGATCGATGAGGAATGGAGCTGAATGACTCGTACATCAAGTACCTTGAGACCGAAAAGTTACTAGAAGATAGAGTAGAAGCTTGAAGAATCACGACTAAGGCTGCTAACTACCAAGCAGTAAGAGGAACCCTGTATCGAAGAGGGAAATCTAGCCCATGGCTAAAGAGTGTGGGGCTAGAGGAAGCATAAAAAATAATTAAGGAAATACACCAGTGAGTCTGCGGAGTTCACAAAGGGGTAACCACACTAACAAACAAGATCTTCTGGCAGGGGTATTATTGGCCGATAGTGAAGAAGGAAGCTGGAGATTTCATAAAGAAATGTGATGTCTGTCAAAGGTTTGCTAATGCAATCAACATGCTAGCTACACCACAGTCAAGTATATGAAGCCATGGCCATTCTAGTAGTGGGGAGTAGATATACTAGGACCATTCTTAAAGACTGTAGGGCAGAAGAGGTTTGTGATAGTAGTTATGGAGTATTTTTCTAAGTGGCCTGAGGTAGAGGCTGTTTCCAACATCACAGCTAGAAAGGTGATAGACTTTGTATGGGACAATATCAATTGTCGATTTGGGATACCAAGAACACTATTCTCGAGTAATGGAAAGCAATTCGACTATAACTCCTTCAGAGATTTCACTAGAAATATAGGGATATGGCACAAGTTCTCTTCAGTGGCCCATTCATAAACAAATCTTCAAATCAAAGTAACAAATCGGGCTATCCTCCAAGGTTTGAAGAAGCAGTTAGATAGGACTAAGAAGAATTGGGCATCCAAACTACCTAGCATCCTGTGGGCCTTTTGGACCACACCTCGGACACCTACCGGAGAGACTACATTTGCGCTGGCATTTGGAACAGAAGCAGTAGTTCCCATAGAGCTTTAAATCCCAACGCACAGAGTGCAATTCAATGATGAAGGCCTCAACGGCGAGAAGCTGAGAAGTAACCTGGACGCCCTTGAAGAAGTTAGAGATAAGGCGCAAGTACGGACAACAACATATTAACAAAGAGCAGCTCGGTACTACAACCAAAAGGTTCATGAAAGAAACCTGAAGGTTGGAGACTTGGCACTAAGAAAATTAAAAGCCATAAAGAAAAGAGCTACTGTGGAAAAATTAGCACTGACCTGGGAGGGTCTGTTTAGAGTCACTAAGGTCATTAAGCTAGGGATATATAAAATTAAAGATCTGCAAGGAAACCAAGAGCCTCACACTTAGAACATCCAACATTTGAAGGGGTATTTTCAATAAAATGTAATGTAATTGTAACATTGAAGAAATAAAATTCCTCTTCTAAGTTTATTTTCTACTACAAAGAAGCCGAACCATAGCAGCTGCCGGCCTTAGAAATAGACCCCTAGTACCAATAAGCCAAGTTAAAGACTTAATAAATAAAGAAGCCCAACCACGATAGGTGTCGGCCTTAGAAATAGACCTGTGGTACTAATAAGCCAAGTTGAGGACTTAACGAGAAAATAAGCCTAACCCTGGTAAGTGCCAGCCTTAGAAATAGATTCCTGGCACTAATAAGCCAAGTTGAGGACTTGACGAAGAAAGAAGCTCAACCATGGCAGGTGCCAGCCTCGAAAATAGACCCCTGACACCAATAAGCTGAGTTAAGGACTTAATGAAGAAAGAAGCCCAACCACAACAGGTGCCGGCCTCGAAAATAGACTCCTAATACCAATAAATCGAGTTAAGGACTTAACGAAGAAAGAAGCCTAACCTAAGCAGGTGTCATCCTAGGAAATAGACCCCTAGCACCAATAAGCCAAGTTGAGGATTTAATGAAGAAAGAAGCCAAACCAAGGTAGGTGTTGGCCTCAGAAAATGACTCCTGGAACCACTAAGCCGAGTTAAGGACCTAAGTGAAGCAAAGAAAACCTAAGGATCATACAAGTCGAACTAAAAGCTAAACTCAGAAAAAAAATAAGGCAGGTGTTGGCTTCGGAGTGGACCCCTGGCACCACGAAAGCTGAATTGAAAAATAAAGGAAGAAAAATTAAGGTAGGAACCAACTTCAGAAATGGACCCTTGGCACAACGGAGGCCAAGCTGGGGAATCAAATAAAAGGCAAGGGGCAATCATAAGAGGTGACGACCTCAAAAATCGACCCTTAGCACCAAGCCAGTTCAAATAAAAGAACCTTGGAACTTAGCCCGGAAATCAATTCAGGTATAGAAAAGGCAAAAAATGCCTAAGGACATAAGATTAAAATAATTCCCATCATGGAAGTCAATTACATTAAGCAAATTACATTCATGATTCATAAAGTTGTCTAAACTGTTGTCCCAAAAAACCACATTGACAGAGCATACACTTACCTTAACAAACCACATAGTAGCATTCACCGAAAACATTCACAAAGCACAGCTAAAGTACAGAAGTACAAACAAAAATCAAACCAATAACAAGAAACAAAGATAGAAAGATAGACTAAAAAGTCAATTTATTCATTGCTTGCCTACACCATTCCAGTTCTTTACAGAAGCAGCAGGGGAAGGGGGAGCAGAACTAACTAAGTCATTATTTGGAGATTGAAAAGGGGGCAAAAAGGGGGTTCTTAGGAAGGGGATTGTCATCCTCTCTATAGCGGACCTCCTCACTGTCAGAATCGAACTCTTGAGCTTGTAGGTCAGCTAATGGAGTAGAGGGGGCATCCTAGGCAGTTTTGAGGTCTTAGTCGTTGTAATACCCGGCTAGACTCCGGTATCGGAATTCCTACCGTCCGGTGGAATCTCGGATGTCGGAAACCTCTAGAAGGGTAAAATCATTTATAAAATGTTTTAATGTATTTTATGATTTTAAGCAAGAAAGAAATTGAGTTTTGAATGAAAAAGACTATGGAGGCATTTCCAGATTCGGCCGCCGAACCTCAAGTTCGGCCGCCGAACATGGGATAGCTTAGGGGGGCAAGTTAGGCTTCCGAAAGTAGCAAAGGTTTGGCCGCCGAACTTGCATGAGTTTTGGAGGCACTTTAGACTGCCGAAAGGTGGTCTGGCCAGCCCCTATAAGAGGGCTCCATAACGGAAACGGGCGAGCTTTCTCCCCATTTTCGGCCAACGGTGAGTCCATGCTCTCCCATAGTCGTTTTTGATGTTTTTTCTCCAATCTTTCGAGTTTTAACGAGTTTTATCTTGGTTTGAAGATATTTGAGCAAAAGAGCAAGTTTTGGAACTTGGAGACCCAAGGAGCGAGATCTCCCCTATCTTCGAGTTGGATCGTCTTCCCTCTCGATCTTCAATAGGTAAGAGGAGATCCACACTTCTTTTCATGTTTTAGTTGAGTTTCATGAAGTTTCTTGGGGTAGAAATGCATGTATAAGTTTATGTTGAGTTTTTAGTTTATGTTGTGTTTATGAGCAATGTGAGTTGTATATGTATGTTTGATGTGTTGTAGTTAGGGTTTAGGATAGTTTGAAGCCCCTAGGAGCTTATGTATACGTGTATGCTTATTGTGGAAGTGTTGGTTTTGAGTTGAATGGATTGGGAGGCTTTTGTGCATTGTGGAGGCTGAGTTCTGCCCTTTGGAAGAACTCAGGTTCAGCAGCCGAAGGGACTTTCGGCCGTCGAACCTACCTGTGGAGGCAAGCCTTTGGCTGCCGAACCCTGCCCCCGAAAGTGGACTTTCGGCTCTGGAAGGGACTTTCGGCCGCCGAACGTGCATGACTTTCGGCTCTGGAGGGACTTTCGGCCGCCGAACCTGCCCTGTCCAGCCTCCCTTTTCATGAATTCTATGATGGTTTTAAGGCGTTTTAGGGGGGTTTTTGGGGAGTATTTTAGAGTCATGTTCATGTATGTTTGGTCCCTCATTTGAGTCCACCTGTGTAGGTTCGGACCCGAGGAACCGAGAACTCCAGCAGTGAGTCAACTGCTTCAGTACCTTGTCAGAGCTAGCCTAAGGTGAGTGGAATAACTCTTTATGCTTTAAAATAAATAAATCAGTTCTTAGCATGATTCATGCATCATGAATGCCATAAGTTATATTAGGGTGCTTGCATTAGAATTCACGAATATGTTGCATTGCATAATATGTTGATGATGTGGATGAATGTTGGATGATCCTTTAGCCCTCACGATGATATGATATGTTATGAGATAGTAATGATACGGTGTGAAAGACCAGTGAGGCCCATTCTACGCCCCTGGCACTAATGGAATGTTATGTTATGTTATGCTATGTAAGAGAAAGACCAGTGAGGCCAATTCTACGCCTCTGGCACTATTGGAATGTGTAGGGGGCTATAGGTGACAAATTCATCCTTGATGTGATTCGTCTGTGATGTGTTGCATTCCATGATACCATATGTTTTAAATATAATATTTTATTATTCTGCTCACTGGGCTCTAGTAGCTCACCCCACTCCCTTAATTCCCCAGGTATGCAGGTACGGGATAGACCAGGAGATTAGCTAGAGTAAAGTCTTAGTTATGTAATAGCTAGTGGTGGACATGATAAATATTGTAATGTAATGAAAAGTATTCAACAGTTATATAATGTAATGATATTATGGAGTATTAGAGTTGTGCTTGACCCCAATATGTTGTTAATCCCTTTTTTTCACATGATCTTTCAAATGTAATGGTTTAATGATGTATTATGTAGACCAAACTCACTATATGCTATGTTACCCCATTGGAGTATTTGATGAGGACTTCAGTGTGGGGTTGATGTTTATGATTATGAATAGTGCATGCACGGGTTGAGTTTGGTGTTTGAATGAGAAAGTTCAAAATTTTTATGTATATGTTGATCATGTATGGGATTAAACAGGTGTACAGGTTGTATGTTAGGCTTGCTACGGGTCCCGGCGGCCTTAAGCCGATCTGGATCCTAGCGTCGGTAGCTGTTCGGATTTCGGATCGTTACAGTCGTAGCCCATAGCAAACATCAGGAAGGCATCCTCGTATATCTTCTTCAGCAGCTCCTCTAAGCCCTTGTATTCCTACAGCCATTCTTTGCAAGCCTACTGAACTCTATCTTCCACAGCTCCTCTGAGCCCTTGTACTCCTACAGCCGTTCTTTGCAAGCATGTTGAACTCTGTCTTCTGCAGCTCTAGCATCTCTTAATAAAGAAGCACACCTCTCCTCCAAAGTCGAGATCTCCTGATGAAGTTACTACCACTGATGTAACGACCCGAAAATCGGACCGCTACCGGCGCTAGGATCCGGGTCGACTTAAGGCCGCCGGGACCCGTAGCAAGCCTAACATGCATCCTGTGAACCTGCTTAATACCATACATGATCAACAATATACATAAAAATTAAAACTTTTCTTCCCATGGAACATCAACCAAACTCAACCTGCATAAACATAAACATAATCTTGATCCCTCTGTGGGATCTCATCTGTGCCCTCAATGGGTAACATACATCTGTTGAGTTGGTTTATATAATCATCAACAAAATCTCTAAGATCATGTATAAAAGGGATACAACAATCTATGGTCAAGCACATACTAACATCCATAAAACTCATTACATAACTATACTGTACTTTTACATCACAATTTGATCATGTCCAATGCTAGCTATTACATAAGCATGACTTCTTTACTCTATCCGGACTCCCGCACTATATCCTGTACCTGTAAGCCTGGGGGAAAAGGGAGAGGGGTGAGCTAAAAGCCCAGTGAGTAGAGCTAGTAAAAACACATTAACACTATGCTCGAATGGAATGCATCATAACACAGACAATTCACATAAGGGTTGGGTGAACTTGTCACCAAATAGTCCAAGTTAACTCTGTGCCAGGCCGTAGCATGGGGTCCTGGTCTTCCTGTCATACATACATTACTTACCATTTTCCAGGGCCTCCTCTGGGCTCCTGGTCTTCGAGTCCCATAACTGTGTTTTACTCTGTGCCAGGCCTGTAGACTGGGGCCTGGTAGCGGTCCGATTTTCGGGTCGTTACAACTGAAGGTGAGATTTCTCCACTGTCAAAGCCATGCCCTTCAGGTCGTTGGCCTGCTTATTGAGCTCCTGCTGAAGAGTAGTAGCACGAGCTAAGGCCTCATCTCATTAAGCCCAGGCCTCATCTCGCTTACGATGAGTACCTTCTAAGGAGGATAACTACACAAGGGCTTCATCCTATTGAGACTCCACCGTAGAGGACCGCTGAGATGACTTAACGACCTCCTCACTCAACTCCCCCAGTTGCCTGGTGAGGTTTGCAACTTGCCCCTTAAGGTCAATAATGTGCTCACAGGTCACAACAATAGTAAGAAATTTCTCGTCCCAGTGTGCCTTTTCAACACGGTGGTATGGTCCAAGGAGCTCTGGAGAGATCGATTTCGGGCATCAATCTCTATAAACATGCCCAAGGACTACCATAGAAAAGAATGATATCAAAAAAACTTTTAATTGAAAAGTATAGAAGAAAAAGGCAAGTAGCTTACCATAAGAAGCATTTCCCTCAGACTTCCCTAGCAGCCTCTATAGAGCGCAAGCTGCAGGCAGATTGTTGCTTAGCGGCGTAGGTCAAATTACAGACAACTACCAGAAAATAGGGGTCAGAGACGTCTGGAATTCCCCCAAACACTTTACTGCACATCATGCGGGTTATAGAGGCTGGTGTGGAGTCAACACTGACCTCAGCATCATTAAGCAAATCGTTGTTAGGGGCAGAAGACAAATTCTCCACTGCCCTCTTCCCTTTATTAACCGAAGGGGAAGGGCCTACCTTCGCAGGTTTCGAGGTCCTAGCTCACTTGGCAGTCCTACACCCTATGACGATATTATCCACGACCCAAATAGGAGAGACACTCAAGGTTGGAGACTTGGTGCCCTCCTCCGAGCTGTTCTCTTTCAACTCGCTAACGATGATGGGCTCCTTAAGGACCACTTTTGGGGCAGCAGGAGCCTTGGAGGAGGCCGACGTCTTAGAAGGGACTGATGTCTTGGAGGCTGCAGAATGAGAACCTCTTGACACCGGCACTAAAGCCAACAAAGGTGCAGGAGTGCAAGCAGAAGGATGAGTTAATGACGCTAGAGTCGCAGCATGAAAAACCTCCCTAGCCACATCAGTGACGAATTTGTTGGCCTTAAAAGCAGCCTAAGTGTTCTTCAAGTTCTCCCGAAATAGGGTGAAGTTCTTGGGGAACTTGATTTTATCCATCAGCACGTCGAAAGCTGGAAAAAAAACACAAAAAGCTGAAAAAGAAACACAGATTCAGTTAGAACTCAAAATGGCAAAAGAAAAACACAAGAGGAAAACTTAAAGGTACCAGCTTGTTGACAGTCCCGTAGGTTGGACATGAACATGCTCTGCTCGACATCATATTTTTTCTTTATAGAGGTCAGTTGAAGAAGGTAGATTTGATCTATGAGGTTTAGCCTAGGAAACTAGTTGCAACCCTGAGGCACCTCCCCCAAAGAGAGGTCAACATCCCACTCAATCCCTGAGCTTTCCTTTAGCTCAACAATGATGAAGTTCTCTACCTAACCCTTAATCGAGTCCTTCTACCTAAAAAATATAGATAACCCAGCTTGAGGATTAAAATAATAAAACCCGTGAGAAAACCTAAATAAACAAAAGAAGGTAGAAAATAAATCAACAGAAGGGGCAAAATCCCAGCATAGACAAACAGATTCGAAGCAACACATGAACAAGATGAAATTAGGAGACAACATTCAAGGAGTTACACTAAAACGTTGGAATGCCTCAATGAAAAAGGGGGTAAAGGGAAAGTTAACCCGAATTCGTGTTGCTTGACAAAAAAGACCAAATTGCGTCCCTTCTGATCATCTACCAAGCCCTTAGATGGTGAATCGGGGAGGACGATTCGCTCATTATGCAGGGGTGCCCTAATCCTAAAGATCTCAGTGTTTACCAGGCCACAAGAGAAATGTTGAAAAAGGGAGGATAGAGTACTATAGGAGGCTAAAAATAGAGTAATAGAGGAGGCTAAACCACCCATCGCAGGTATCTTAGTAAAAGCCATGATAAAAATAGAGTAATAGAGGAGGCTAAACCACCCACCGCAGGTATCTTAGTAAAAGGCATGAGAAGAGGACAACGAACTTCTAGTTGAAGAATTGAGATAATAGAGAGAAGGGGTGCAAAATAGCAGAGGTGATGCAAGAGAGCAATGAGTGAAAGTGAAATTCAAAATTGGGGAAAACGAAAGAAAAGACGTTTGACAGAACCCTTTCCTAGAGCCGTGCAAATAGTAAATTGGGATTCTGAAATTTACTCTCTCACTAATCATGAAATAATTACTGAGGGAGTAAGGGGGCACTTGATGATTATCGAGCTCTAAACAACTGGCCTCAACGCAGTCCAAGTGAAAGGGAACCAGGCCGAGCCAAACGCTAGTCCAATAAGCAGTGAAAGAATAAGCCCCATACAGGTTTAGGGCCTGTCTCCGTGAGCCGAGAAGGACTTGGACGTGCATGCGGCAGTCTTACCCAAATTCCCATCAGCGTCCATAAAAAGACAGACCCTTGATGCCCGAGATCATGTTCAAGTAGCATCGGAAGGAATTAAACGGCCGCTTGATGAAGTTAAGGACGCAGTACATCCGTACAAACTGTTCACGTATATAATAGCCCGGACGTGAACCTCGACACTGTTACCGTTCACGGCCCAGGGCTATCCCTCGCCTGGCCTCTTGCCACCTCGGGCTTTCCACTGGCGTCGTGAACAGCTCTTAACATCCATTCACCCTCACGGGTTCCTGGCAGGATTTGTCCCCTTGGGTTCTCGCATCGCATCCTTCCCCAAGTGGATTTGGCCCAAATTTCCCTTTGGAAATTAGGTCGCCTCCCCCACTACTCGAACCCTTGACCTCCTCACTCTCACCAGACTATTCCCTTAAAGTGGGAGGTCAAGGGTTCGAGTAGTGGGGGAGGCGACCTAATTTCCAAAGGGAAATTTGGGCCAAATCCACTTGGGGAAGGATGCGATGCGAGAACCCAAGGGGACAAATCCTGCCAGGAACCCGTGAGGGTGAATGGATGTTAAGAGCTGTTCACGACGCCAGTGGAAAGCCCGAGGTGGCAAGAGGCCAGACAAGGGATAGCCCTGAACCGTGAACGGTAACAGTGCCGGTGAGAGGGCCGGGCTATTACAACGTAAATGTGATAAAGAGATACAGGTGTAGGACGATGGTTACACACTCGAAAAAGATACAAAGGGAAAGAGAAATAAAAGGAAGGAAAAGGAAAATAGAAGGAGAGCTTACAAAAACTCACCTAAGCCCTAACCTATTCTTGAATCTTAGATATTATATGGAGAAGGTATTCTATGGAAAATATTCTTTAATAAAATAATTTATTTTTATTATTTAATTTTGATTTAAAAATAAAATAAATTAACAAATTTACATATAAAATTCTTAGTAAAGATCGTAAAATGTGAAAATTATTTTTTCTTAGGAATTTTATTTTAAAGTGGCCTTTTATTTTGTGGAAAAATATTTTCTATTAATTAAATTTTTTTAATATTTCAAACATCAAAAAATATGAAAAATATTTTTTTTAAAATATCTTCTATAAAATAAATAAAATCTTAAATAATAAAAAATGAGTTATCTTATTAAAAATTTTTTCACTCAAATAAATATTTTTCATAAAAATATTTTTTAAATACAAATTATGTTTTTCAGAGATGGAAGTATATTTAGTAATTCCTTTATCAATTAGGAAGATTTCATATAGGATACGTCAATATTAAAGAAAACAAAATTTGCTCTCTATATATGCTTACTCTCACTATTTCATGAAATAGATTTATAATTATTTTTACATAAATTAAAAAAATACAGTTGATAATATTAAAAATCTTAATTTTATAATTTTTCTTAATGTATTATTTACCCTTATTAGTCGGTCATTAAATTTTAAATGTTACTAATAAATTTTACTTTTCAATAAATTACAATTAGTTATCATATTTTATGTTTGAATAATAAATTATAGTCGCATTTATTTATTTATAATAATTACTGAGTAAAAAAATTATTTAAAAGTTCGTCATTTATATTGTACTAGTAATTTTACAAAAAATTAACAAATAATGTATCAAATATAATGTTTGTACATATTTCGTAATCATATAAAAAAATAATAATCTATAGAAAAAATATTCCTCAATTGCCATTCTGAGTTTCCCAAAAAAATTAAAAACATATATATTCAGAGAATATTTCAAACAAGATAGGAGGAGAAAATGGAGATGCGGGGTATCGATCCCCGTACCTCTCGCATGCTAAGCGAGCGCTCTACCATCTGAGCTACATCCCCCAAGACAGGAATAGACAAACTCGCCCTTACTAACCCGTTAGTGTCACTCTGAACCCCGGTTTATGAGTTCTGGAATGTATCTTGTCCGCAGGAGGAAGTGGCAGCGGCGACAACCCCCAAAGGAAAATGCTGAGGAGTGTTACTGAAACAAGCTTCCACTTGCCGTCATTTTCTGTCCAGCAGAGCGGCAACTTCCCTTTCATTTCCTTTGCATAGGAGCAACTCTTCTTATTCATCGTCTTCACATTCAGAATCCTCTAACGCTGCTTTTGCCAAACACTTGGAGAACCAGAAAGCCCAAACTACCACCACCGTTTTCGTTGATCGATCTGGCTCTATAACCCTACTGGTACCACTCTTCTCTATCTGTCTCATCCTTTTTGAAATTAATGTCATACCATTGAAGGAGTTTGCTTCATTAAATTCTGGGTCTGATGATCTTAGTAATTACCACTAACACGGTCTTATATTTTCTAGATAAATCTTTGTAAGGGTCAAACAAGATCAATTAAAATTTTTAGATTAATTAAGTATATGTACTTTTTCTTTTCTTTTTTTTTTTTTTCTAAAGATAAAAAAGTTCCATTAAAAAAAAGTTAACATTACAGCTTAGATAAAAAGCACATAGCCCATGAAAAATTATAGAATAAAGAGTTAGAGCCTAAAGAACATAAAACCCAAATGAAGAAAAAGTTCTAAAAATCCAAACTCCTTAGACTCGAAAGAAGACCCGGTCCCACAAGCCAGATAGCATTGTTGTTCTTCTTCCCTCAATCTCTAGCAACTGTCAAAAGACTTTGCTCAGAGATTTACTCCTGCCTATAGTAGTCTAAGCTATGTTATATATTAAGGCCGCAAGGCCATCTCCCATGCTTCGCAGTATTTTTTACATTATTTTAATATAAAATATTAAAATAGCCTAATATTATCTCTAATTTTCTATACTATTTTTAACTTGTTTATATTTTTTTTCTTTTTTTAATATTATATTATTTTACTTTAACTTTATTTATTAATTTCACTAAAAATCTCATATAATTTTATATATCCATCCCAAATATTTATACATTTTACATTTTCATCCAATATTTAAATATTCAATTATATTATAGATAAATAAAAATATATTAATTATAAAATACATTAATTAAATATTAATTATAAAAATTCATTAATTAAACATTAATTATAAACATACATTAATTAAACATTAATTAACAAATTAAAAATAAAATAGATTCATACATATTAAATTATCAATAAAAAAAATACAAGCTAATATAGATGATCATTTTAATTCGTATATTACTCCCACAAATACTCTATTAATGTATTACGAAGTGCAAAATTAGCATCTTTTTCCTTAATTTTTTTGTATCGAGCAAAAAATTGTTTAAATCGGGTAGCTTCATCGACAACCATTTCAACAGTTAGAGTTGAAAATTCTCTACCGTCTTCAATAAATACACTAAGGTCACGTTCATCCTCGATTATTATATTATGCATGATAATACATGTAGTTAATATATCATGCAATACTTCTTTTTTCCAAAAATGTGATGTTCCTGCAACTATTGCAAAACGTGACTGCAACACTCCGAAAACACGTTCAATATCTTTTCAACAAGATTCTTGTTTCATTGCAAAATACCTCTTCTTCCTTATTTGTGGTTCACGAATAATTTGCACAATAGTTGACCATTTCGGATATATACCATCAGCTAAATAATAATCTGTGTTATATTCTTTTCCTTGAATAATATAATGAGCGGGAGGAGCAATACATTTAGCTAGGTCGAAAAATAAATGCAATGACTCCAAAATATTAATATCGTTATTGGAGTCAGACATTCCAAAATATGCATGTCATATCCAAATGTCATAATCAACTACAACTTCTAAAATGATTGATTGTTGGCGATCCACTACGACCTGTATATTGGCCAGCCCATGCAATAAGACAAATTTTCCATTCCCAATGCATGCAATCGAGACTACCTAACATTCTAGGAAAGCTATGTTGCTCACCAATGTAAAGAAGCACTGCAACATCATCGGCAGTTGGTGATCTCAAATACTGCTCACCAAATACCTCATTAGTAGCTCGACAAAATCTCTTTAGACTTTCAACTGCAGTTGACTCCCTAATTTTCACATATTCGTCGATAGTATCTTCCGGCAAACCATTCGTTAACATTCAAAATACAACTGTGATTTTTTGAAGAGTAGATAATCCAATTTTACCTACTGCATCTCTTTGTTATTCGAAGTACGTATCATGCGCTTTTATTGCATCGATATTACGAAGGAACAAATTTCGAGACATTCTATATCGTCGATGAAGCATTACATCATTGAATAGTGGATTATCTAAAAAATAATTCAGAAATAAATTACGATCAGCTGCTTCACGATCTCGATTGATTACTAGATGACCTGGAACAGAGCCACCTCTAGAAACTCCGTGTTGATCTTGTATTTGCTGCAAAACCATCTTATTTCTAAAAAATTATTGATTAACTGCTTGTACTTCCATTGCAAACTCATTATCATCTGAAATATAATCATAAATATCTGAAGAAGATGATAATGAATTTTCATCTGAAATATAATCATCTGAAAATGTAGGGATAGGAATGTATACTATCCGAAAGTGGAGATCAAGATAAAATCTATCCAACGGTCGATTTTAAGATGAGATCTATCAGGATACTGTTAGTTTAATTATTGTTTAAGATTTCATCTGACTTTATTGAAAACTATTGGGATAGAGATACATACTATCTAAAGGTGGAGAGTAAGATGAAATCCATCCAACGATCGATTTTAAGATGAAATCTATCATAATATTGTTGGTTTAATTATTATTTAAGATTTCATTTGACTTTATTGAAAACTGTGGGGATAGAAATGTATATTATACGAAGGTGGAGATTAAGATGAAATCCATCCAACGGTCGATTTTAAGATGAAATCTATCAGAATACTGTTGATTTAATTATTATTTAATATTCCATCTGACTTTATTGAAAAATGTAGGGATACGGATGCATACTATCCGAGGATGGAGATCGAAATGAAATCCATCGAACGGTCGATTTTAAGATGAAATCTATCAGGATGCTGTTGGTTTAATTATTGTTTAAGATTCCATCTGACTTCATTAAAAAATGTGGGGATAGGGATGCATACTATTCGAAGGTGGAGATCGAAATGAAATTCATCAAACGGTCGATTTTAATATAAAATCTATTAGGATACTATTGGTTTAATTATTGTTTAAAATTCCATCTGACTTATATATATTTGAATGTCAACATCTACAAGTTACCATAAGTTAGCCATACCCTTCAATATTTAATCACTTTGTAAACTATGACTTTAAGATCTGCAGGATATTCTACCAATGAAGGTGTGCTATTATGTAGAATTTATCTAAATGTTTCACAAGATCCCGTTATAGGTAAACAACAATCTAGTCAATGTTTTTGGAGTCAGGTGGCAGAAGCATATGAAGTTGCAAAGAATGAGTTTTGGGAGTCCCACAAGCCACGGCCTTTGCAATGTCGAATGCAAGTTATTGAGAAGGCTATAAGAAAATTGAATGGTTGTTATCGATAAGTTGAAAACTTACATCCTAATGGTGCTTCAGAGTAAGATCTGGTGAGTATTTTTTTGGTAATTACTTTGTACATAAATTTTAGAATTTTTCTTAACATTTTCTAAATTATGCAGCTCAATCAAGCGAAAATATTACTCATGCAAGATCCACGCTACAAAAAGGATTCAAATTTAATCATGTTTAGAGCATGATGAAAGATGTTGAGAAATTCAAAGATAGTAGCTCTAAAAAAAATAGTTCAAAATCAAATCTCCTCTTATGTGTCCTCAAGAGTCAGACAATCCTACTCTTGACTCACCTATGGTACCATTTCCAATTCATTTAAATGAGGATATTGTAGGAGATTGTACATCATCGGATCGAACTCTTGGTGTCAAAAAAGCAAAATTGAAGAAAAACTTGATGAATCTTTTTCATCCGCTCTGAAATGCTTACATGCTAATAATGAAAAGCTTGTGGAATCCTTGGCCAATGCAACTGCAGAAATAGAGAAGGGCCTTTAATGAGAAGCAGAGTTTTGGGCTTAAGGGAATTTAAAGAAGAAAATAAAATTTTACTGCTCGATTTAAATTCTATTTTCGATCCAATTGCTCGTGAAATGTTTCACCAAGAAAAAAATTTGAATATTAGAGAAAAGAGCTCAATGTCAACTGTTGGATATTTAACAAATTATTTCAAAAGAATCATAAATAATTCAAAATATTTTGAAATAAGTTACGGATTTTTAGTTGGCTAAAAAGATTTTTTCCACTTTAAGTTATCTTAATCTTTATCCTAACTGAACCATATTTTTAGCTGATATTGTGCATATTTTAATCTTTATCTTAACTGAATCATATTTTTAGCTGATATTGTGGATTTGAATAACATTAAGCACTATAAATAGCAATGCATTTACGTTATTCAAGATCACACAAAAAATAAATACTTCTCTTTCTTTCTATTGCTTCTTCTCTATTTCTGAGTAATTAATAATTGCTGTTGTTCTTGCTCCTGAGTTACTTGTAATTCAGAAGGCTTGTTGAATCCTAGAGGATACGCAACCGTCGGTGAATTATCCTTAAGGACAGTGATTATTATCACGCCTCAAGCAAATATTATGCTCATCTTTCATTTACTTTCTATATCTTTTTCTACCATTTTTCAACAATCTTAAGGATAAGGGCTGAAATTACTTCTCCTAACAATACTTCCATTACTGGACTTGTTGATCCTTCTGCCACTGGCATTCCAAGTGGTGTTCTTACTGCTGTGATGCAACCTGCCATGACAATGTCCAAGCCATTCTCAGATGTCTCCAAAATTAAATAGTTCAATAGTGACAATTTCAAACGCTGGCAGGAACATGTATTTTCAGTTTTTAATATGCATGGAGTTGCTTTTGCTCTCACCGATGCAAAACCTGCAGAAACTTCCAACAAACAATGGAATTATGGGTTCATGCTAATAAGGTATGTATGTACACTATTATTAGCACATTATCTAACGATCTCTTTGATGTTTATTACTTTTATAAAGAAGCAAAACAAATATGGGAGTCCATAATTGTCAAATATACTACTGAGGATGTTGGCAAACAGAAATTTACTATTGAAAAATTTTACAAATGGGAGATGGTGGATGATAAAGATATAAAGGCATAAATCAATGAATACCACAAATTGATTGAAGACCTGAAATCAGAAAATATAACACTTCAAGAGGAGCTTGTTGCTGGTTTGCTAATTGAAAAATTACCGACTTCGTGGAGCTACTACAAGCAGCAACTCAAGCATAAATATAAGCCGTTGTCCCCTTCTGAGCTTATCACTCATATCATCATAGAAGATACAAACAAGAAAGAGATCAAGAAAACTAAAGGAAAATAGATCGCTGCCAACGCCAACCTAATCCAAGACAAGCCACACTACCAAAACAAAAAGTATGAAAAGAAATATGATTATAAACCAAAAATTAATAATCATACTTTTAAGAAAAAATGTAGTTGTTTTGTGTGTGGCAAGCCAGGCCATCATGCACTTCAATGCAGGAAAAGAATGGGGAGAAATGACAATCCTGCTAAACCAAAGGAAAATTTGGTGGAAACAGATGACATAATTGCTGCGGTCATTTCTCAAGCCAATCTTGTGGCTAATGTGAATGAATGGGTAATAGATTCAGGTCCTACGAGGCACATTTGTGCAAATAGAAGTGTTTTTTCATCCTACACTCAAGCTAGTGCAGGAGAAGATTCTGTATTTCTTGGTGACTCAAGGACTACACCAGTTCTTGGAAAAAGCAAAGTGCTTCTTCGTCTCACATCTGGCAAATTTTTAAAACTGAATGAGGTGCTACATGTCCCTGAAATTTGAACTAATCTGATTTATGTTGCTCTGCTTGGTAAAAATGGAGTGAAAGTTGCATTTGAATCTGACCAAATAGTTATAAAAAAAAATAATGTGTTTGTAGGTAAGTGATATTGTAATAATGGACTGTTTGTATTGAATGTTTCCAACATTGTTAATGATGAAAATGGTGATTCTTCTGCTTACTTGATTAATTCTTTTGAATTATGGCATAATAGGATGGGTCATGTAAGTGTACCTTATATTAAGAAGATGTATGCAATTGGACTTATATATAATATTAATTATTCATGCTTAGATAAATGTGAAGTATGTACTGAATTAAAACAAACAAAGAAAACTTGTGCTTCTGTTTTTAGAGAAACTGAATTATTAAATTTAATTCATACTGACTTAGGAGATTTAAAACAAACTATTACTAGAGGTGAAAAAAGATACTATGTAACTTTTATTAATGATTTTTCTAGATATACTAAAGTATATTTATTAAGAAATAAAGATGAAACTTTTGACATGTTTCTTGCATATAAAAATGAAGTCGAAAATCAATTAAATAGAAAAATTAAAAGAATTAGACCAGATAGAGGAGGTGAATATGTCTTGCTTAATGATTATTGTAAAAAATATAGCATAATCCATGAAATTACCCCACCATATTCACCTGAATCAAATAGGGTAGCAGAAAGAAAAAATAGAACTTTAAAGGAAATGATGAATTGTTTACTTGTTAGTTCTAATGCACCAGATAATCTATGGGGTGAAACCATTTTATCTGCATGTCACTTACAAAATAGAATTCCTTATAAAAAAAACTGGTATTACACCTTATGAATTATGGAAGGGTTATCCTCCTAACTTAAAATATTTAAAAGTATGGTGGTGTTTAACCAAAGTTATGCTTCCTGAACCAAAGAAAAGAAAAATTGGTGCAAAAATTTCTGATTGTTTATTTATTGGTTATGCTAATTGTAGTACTGCATATAGATTTTTTGTACTTAAAAGTGATGTTTTGGATTGTAACACTTATTAAAACTAAAAATGCTGAGTTTTTTGAAAATATTTTTCCTCTAAAAAATAAAGTTGTTTCTAATGCATATGTTAGTGAAAATATAAATGAAAGTGAATTTGAAGAGTTAAGAAGATCAAAAAGACAAAGGAAAGAAAAATTATTTGGAAATGATTTTTATGCTTGTCTTTTGGAGGATGATCCTTTAACTTTTTCAGATGCAATTTCTTCTTCTAATGCATTATTTTGGAAAGAAGCTATTAAAGTTGAAATTGATTCCATTTATAAAATAATACTTGGAAACTTGTTGATCTACCACATGGAGCAAAATCAATTGGTTACAAATGGATTTTCAAAAAGAAATTAAATCTTGATAGTTCAATTGATAAATACAAAGTTAGACTTGTTGTAAAAGGTTTTACTCAAAAATAAAACTTTGACTATTTTGATACATATGCTCCTGTTACTAGAATTTCTTCAATTAGAATTTTAATTGCTTTGGCTTCTATTTACAAACTTTATATCCATCAGATGAATGTAAAAACCGCATTTTTAAATGGTGATTTGGAAGAAGAGATTTACATGGTACAACCAGAAGGTTGTGTTGTTTTAGGTCAAGAAAATAAAGTTTGTAAATTGCTTAAGTCTTTATATGATTTAAAACAATCACCAAGACAATTGTATGAAAAATTTGACCAAGTTTTGTTAAGTAATGGTTTTTCTTCTATTGAGGTTGATAAATGTATTTATACAAAACTTATTGGAAATGATTGTGTAATTATATGCTTATATATGGATGATATGCTCATTTTTTGTTCATGTCTTGATATAGTTCAAAAAATAAAATAATTTTTATCTTCTAAATTTGAAATGAAAGACGTGGGAGAAGCTAAAGTAATTTTGGGTGTGAAAATTATACGAAATGATCATGGGTTAATGTTGACTCAAGAACATTATGTTGAAAAACTTCTAAAGAAATTTGAGAATTTTGATGTGAAACTTGTATACACTCCATTTAATGCTAACAGTCCATTAAAGAAAAATGTTGGAGATGCTATATCACAGTCTAAATATGCTCAAATTATTGGAAGTTTAATTCATGAAGTTTAATTCATTTGATGAATTTTACTCAACCAGATATAGCTTACGCAATGTGTAGACTGAGCAGGTACACTCAAAGTCCTAACCATTATCATTGGAATGCTTTGGTACGTTTAATGAAATATTTGAGAGGTACTACAAATTATGGTATTCTATATAGTGGATTTTCTGCTGTACTAGAAGGGTATAGCGATGCAAATTGGATTTTAGATTGAGATGAGATCAAATCCACTAGTGGTTATATTTTCACCCTAAGTGGTGGAGCAATATCGTGGAAATCAGCAAAACAAACTGTTATTGCTAGATCAACCATGGAATCAGAATTTATTGCTCTAGATTTAACTGGTAATGAGGCCGAGTGGTTGAAAAACGTCTTGGCAGGCATTCCATTAGGAATGAAATCAACACCTTCTATGTCTATTCATTGTGATTGCCAAGCTGCAATAGCCATTGCAAAAAATAAAATCTTTAATGGTAAAAATAGGCACATTCAGTTGAGACATAATGTGGTAAAACAGCTGCTAAAAGATGGAGTTATATCTATTGATTATGTAAAGTTAGAAGTGAATTTGGCTGATCCTCTGACTAAACCCTTGGGAAAGAAATTAATAAACGAAACATCAAGGGGTATGGGACTACAACCTATTGGAGGAAGTTAACAATGATGGTAACCCAACCTATATGATTGGCGATCCCATGAAATAGGTTTATATGGGTAATAACAAATCATTAGTTGATTTATATTAAGCACTTTATAAAGTCCTACCTGTGGTGTTAGTGCTAAAACTGCAAAGAAAGTGAGATTGAGTTAAAACTCTTAATTATTTCCATATTCTTTATAGGTAGTGTATAAGTTGCAGTATACACTTGATGGAATGACCTATATGAGAGTGGATTGGAGCCGCTCCTATGAGATTGAAGGAAAATTTCTAGAGCTCTCATGAACTTCCAAGCACGCGCATGGCTTATTAGCGTAACACCCCGTCAAACAGCAGAATTGTGAAAGTACATTGTGATTGGTGAAAAGTTTAATTTACACTAAGAATTATTTGGTTCATAGAAGTTTAAACTTCACCAAATATTCAGTAAATTATCTTTTACTTAATCAAATTTTGGTTCATAGTCCAAAAAACAATAAAATTAATGCATTGAACTATACCCAGAAAATATTTTACTTAAATTTATGTTCCAATTCTTTTGAAATAAGTGGGGGATTGTTGGATATTTAACAAATTATTTCAAAAAAATCATAAATAATTCAAAATATTTTGAAATAAGTTACAAATTTTTAGTTGGTTAAAAATATTTTTTCCACTTTAAGTTATCTTAATCTTTATCTTAACTGAACCATATTTTTAGCTGATATTGTGGATATCTTAATCTTTATCTTAACTGAATCATATTTTTAGTTGATATTGTGGATATCTTAATTTTTATCTTAACTGAACCATATTTTTAGCTGATATTATGGATTTGAATAACATTAAGCACTATAAATAGCAGCGCATTTACGTTATTCAGGTTCACACAAAAAATAAATACTTCTCTTTCTCTCTATTGCTTCTTCTCTATTTCTGGGTAATTAATAATTGTTGTTGTTCTTGCTGTTGGGTTACTTGTAATTCAGAAGACTTGTTGAATCCTGGAGAATACGCAACCGTCAGTGAATTATTCTTAAAGACAATGATTATTATCACATCTCAGGCAAATATTCTGCTCATCTTTCATTTAATTTCTATATCTTTTTCTACCACTTTTCAACAATCAACAATCTTAAGGATAATGGCTGAAATTATTTCTCCTAACAATATTTCCATTACTAGACCCGTTGATCCTTCTGCCACTGGCATTCCAAGTGGTGTTCCTACTGCTATGATGCAACCTGCCATGACAATGTCCAAGCTATTCCAAGATGTCTCCAAAATTGAATAGTTCAATGGTGACAATTTCAAACGCTGGCAGGAACGTGTATTTTCAGTTCTTGATATGCATGGATCCGGATCTGACCTACTGGAATATTAAAAATTTATTGTGTTGTTGCTGATTGTATTTCAATTAATATATATTGTTCAATTATAATTCAATTAATATATATTGTTCAATTATAATATATGTGTCACTCCACTTATTTTATATAATATATTATAAATTAATTAATTTATCATAAATACTATTTATAATTGAGAATATATTAATTAAAATTATATTTTTATAATTATAAAAATATAAAATAAATAAAAAAATATAATATATTACGAGAGTGAAAAAATAAGGACCTAATTGAAAAGTTTTAAATACTCAAATAGTAAGGAAAGACTTTTGTGAAAAAAATTATAAAGTTTTGAACTATATTATAAATTAATAAAAATAAATAAATAGCATTATTACAATGTCACGCCAACGCTAAAATAAAATTTAGCGTAACGTTTACACTCCGAAATTGAGGTATAAGATGAAGAAGTGAGAATCTCTTTTAAATTTGATATTTATTTCGTACCTTCACCCCTCTATTAGTTTACTAACATCTTTCTAGACATGTTAACTTTTTCATTGTAACTCTATCTACCCTTTTCCCTCTTTATATTTTTTTATATAAATTTAATTAAACTTTCAATTTTTACTCAAAACTAAATAAATTTAATTTAAATTTTTAAATTAATTAAAATATTATACTTTTACGCAAATGCTAAATAAACCCTTATCTAATATAATATTTTTTAATAATAAAATATTATTTTTAATAATAAAAATATTTTTTATATAATAATATTTTATTTTTATAATTTTAAATATTATTTATTATATCTATTAATTTTTTAAAATTTTTATGTTAATTAAAATATTAAAATTTTAAAATTTTATTATATAAAAGTAATATTTTATTATTAAAAAAATATTATACTATATTTAAATTTATTTAGCTCTTAATAAAAAGTAACTTGATTGAATTTATTTATATATTTTTTTTATCCTTTCTCAATGAGAAGTACATATGATTAGGAATTAACAAGAAGCGATCGGTTCTCATCTTATTTTCTCTAGTTTTTCTCCTTTTCTATAGTTGAGGTATCAACCTCTTTTTTTTGCTGTTGAAAGGCTTCCTTTGCCTCATTGGGGTAGAGAGAGCCTTTCCTCATCTTAGTAGTGGATCTCTCTCCTCCCTTTCTAGGTGAGATTTTCTATTGATAAAAAATTATTTTTGTTGTTTTTGTGGTAGATTTGGGCTTCAATAACAATGATTTATTTGATCTATTAAGGTGTTTGTTGTTTTTTCTTTCGGCTTCTTTTCCTTGCTTTACATGTATGGAGGAGCTCGATGCTCCAGGGTTTGTAAGCCGTATACCTGTAATCGCCGACTACAAAAGCTTTAGCTGGAGTTTTCCTTCTCCTTATCTCTTGGCCTTCGCACCTGTATATTGAGGTGAAAGCTTCTTCAAGCTATATTTCCTTAGATGCATGATGGTAAAAGAGGATTCCTTTGATCTATGTGGAAAAGTTTTTTCATCCTCTTTTGTTTGTTTGCCTAATCTTGCTGGAGTTTGCTTTCTAGCCCAAGCAGTGGAGTCGAGTCGCGATTGAGGAAGTCATTGCTTCCCTTTCCTATAGTGTATGGTATTCACTATTTTAGTGGACCAGGAGACGCAAGTGTTTTTGGTATTTTTATCTTTATTTTTCTTCTTAGGTTCTTTGGTTTTGACTTTGATGTTTGATATCTTGCTCTTAAACCATCTCCAACGCTACGCTAAATTTTATTTTAGCATTGGAGATGGCCTTCAATGCAGCACCAAAATCTAGTGGGATTTTGATGCTGTGTTACAGTGTCACGCCCATATAGCAGCGTTATTTACTTTTTTTTGTTAATTTATAATATAGTCCAAAAATTTATTATTTTTTTCATAAAAGTCCTTTCTTACTATTTGAGTATTTAAAACTTTTCAATTATGTTCTTTTTTTTTCACTCTCGTAATATATTATATTTTTAATTTATTTTATATTTTTATAATTATAAAATTTAATTTAAATTAATATATTTTTAATTATAAATAGTATTTATGATAAATTAATTTATTTATAATATATTATATAGAATAAGTGGAGAGACACATATATTATAATTGAACAATATATATTAATTGAAAATACAATGAGCACAACATACTAAATATCTAATATTTTGGTAGGTCGGATCCAGATCCAGCAATATCATTGAGATATTGACCATATACATTAGAGGCGGATGACGGGGGTGGTTGTTGATGTTGAGCTCTTTTCTCTAATATTCGAATTTTTTCTTGGCGAAACGTTTCACGAGCAATTGGATCAAAAATAGAATTTAAATCGAGCAGTAAAATTTTATTTTCTTCTTTAAATTCCTTTAAGTCCAAAACTCTGCTTCTCATTAGCCTTCCCTTCTCCCTTTCTGCAGTTGCATTCGCCAACAATTTCACAAGCTTTTCATTATCAGCATGTAAGCATTTCAGAGCGGATGAAAAAAATTCATCAAGTTTTTCTTCAATTTTGCTTTTTTGACACCAAGAGGTCGATTTGATGATGTACAATCTCCTGCAATATCCTCATTTAAATGAATTGAAAATGATGATAAGTTTGAAGATGGTACCATAGGTGAGTCAGGAGTAGGATTGTTCAACTCCGAAGACACATAAGAAGAGATTTGATTTTGAACTATTTTTTTAAAGCTACTATCTTTGAACTTCTCAGCATTTTTCACCATTCTCCAAACATGGTCAAATTTGAATTCCTTTTTGTAGCTTGGATCTTGCATGAGTAAAGTTTTTGCTTGATTGAGTTGCATAATTTGGAAAATGTTAAGAAAAATTCTAAGATTTATGTACAAAGTAGTTACCAAAAAAATACTCACCAGATCTTGCTCTGAAGCACCACTATGATGTAAGTTTTCAACTTGTCAATAACAACCATTCAATTTTCTTATAGCATTCTCAATAACTTGCATTCGACATTGCAAAGATCGTGGGTTGCGGGACTCCCAAAACTTATTCTTTGCAACTTCATATGCTTCTACCACTCGACTCAAAAAACGTTGACTAGATTGTTGTTTACCTATAACGGGATCTTGTGAAACATCTAGTTAAATTCTACATAATAGCATATCTTCATTGGTAGAATATCTTGCAGATTTTGAAGTCATAGTTTATAAAGTGATTAAATATTGAAGGATATGGCTAACTTATGGTAAGTTGTAGATGTTGGCATTTTAATATATATAAGTCAGATGGAATCTTAAACAATAATTAAACCAACAGTATTCTAATAGATTTCATCTTAAAATCGATCGTTGGATGTATTTCATTTCGATCTCCACCTTCGGATAGTATACATCTCTATCCCCACATTTTTCAATAAAGTGAGATGAAATCTTAAACAATAATTAAACCAACAGTATCCTGATAGATTTCATCTTAAATTTGACCATTGGATGGATTTCATTTCGATCTCCACCTTCGGATAGTATGTATCCCTATCCCCACAATTTTCAATAAAGTCAGATGAAATCTTAAACAATAATTAAACCAATAGTATTTTGATAGATTTCATCTTAAAATCGACCGTTGGATGGATTTTATCTCAGTTTCCATCTTCGGATAGTATGCATCTCTATCCCAACAGTTTTCAATAAAGTCAGATGGAAGCTTAAACAATAATTAAACCAATAGTATCCTGATAGATTTCATTTTAAAATCGACGGTTGGATGGATTTCATTTCGATCTACCTTCGGATAGTATGTATCTCTATCCCCATATTTTCAATAAAGTCATATGGAATCTTAAACAATAATTAAACTAACAATATCCTGATAGGTTTTGTCTTAAAATCAATAATTGGATGGATTTCATCTCGATCTTCACCCTCGGATAGTATGCATCCCTATCCCCACATTTTCCTATTAAATAATGTATTCTTCAAAGATATAAACATAACTCATATTTTTTAGTTCCTCTTAAATTTGAGTAAAAAAAATTCTACAGATCATTACTTAAAATGGATTTCTATGTTGGAGATACATCAAATAGTGATGCTGAAAATTCATCATCTTCTTCAGATATTGATGATTATATTTTAGATGATAATGAGTTGCAGTGGAAGCAGAAGTAGTTAATCAACAATTTCTTAGGAATAAGATGGTTTTGCAGTATATATAAGATCAACACCGAGTTTCTAGAGGTGGCTCTGTTCCAGGTCATCTAGTAATCAATCGAGATCATAAAGTGGCTGATCGTAATTTATTTCTGGATTATTTTTTAGATAATCCATGATTCAATGATGTAATATTTCGTCGACGATATAGAATGTCTCGAAATTTATTCATTCGTATTGTCGATGCAATAAAAGCGCATGATACGTACTTTAAATAATAAATAGATGCAGTAGGTAAAATTGGATTATCTACTCTTCAAAAAATCATAGCTGTGTTTCGAATGTTAGCGTATGGTTTGCCGACGGATGCTACAGACGAATATGTGAAAATTGAGGAGTCCACTGCAATTGAAAGTCTAAAGAGATTTTGTTGAGCTACCGTTGAGGTATTTGGTGAGCAGTATTTGAGGTCACCAACTGCCGAGGATGTTGGAAGGCTTCTTTATATTAGTGAGCAAGGTGGCTTTCCTGGAATGTTAGGTAGTCTCGATTGCATGCATTGGAAGTGGAAAATTTGTCCTACTGCATGGGCTGGCCAATATACAGGTCTTAGTGGATCGCTAACAATCATTTTAGAAACTATAGCTAATTATGACCTTTGGAAATGACATGCATATTTTGGAATGCCCGGCTCCAATAACGATATTACTGTTTTGGAGTCATCGCATTTATTTTCCGACTTTGCAAAAGGTATAGCTCCTCCCGCTCATTATGTTTTCAAGGAAAAGAATATAATAGGGGTTATTATTTAGCTGATGGTATATATCTGAAATGATCAACTATTGTACAAATTATTCATGAACCACAAACAAGAAAGAAGAGGTATTTTGCAATGAAATAAGAATCATGTCGAAAAGATGTTGAACGTGCTTTCGGAGTATTGCAATAACGTTTTTCAATAGTTGTAGGGCCATCACATTTTTGGAAAAAATAAGTATTATATGATATATTAACTACATGTATTATCATGCATAATATGATAATCGAGGATAAGGTGACTTTAGTGCACCTATTGAAGACGGTAGAGAATTTTCAGCTACAACTGTTGAAATGGTTGTCGATGAAACTACTCGATTTGAACAATTTTTGGCTCGACACAAAGGATTAAGGATAAAGATGCCCATTTTGCAGTTTGTAATGCATTAATAGGGAGCAATATACGAATTTAAATGATTATCTAAATTAGTTTGTATTTTTTTATTGATAATTTAATATGTATGAGTCTATTTTATTTTTAATTTGCTAATTAATGTTTAATTAATATATATTTATAATTAATGTATTTTTATAATTAATATTTAATTAATATATTTTTATAATTAATATTATATTTTTATTTATCTATAATATAATTAAATTTTTAAATATTGGAGGAAAATATAAAATATATAAATATTTGGAGTGAATAAATAAAATTATATGAAATTTTTAAATGAAATGGATAAATAAGATTAAAGTAAAATAAATAATATAATATTAAAAGGAGAAGAATGCAAATAAAATATTTTTTTAATATTAAAAATAATGAAAAAGGTTAAAAATAATATTACGTTATTTTAATATTTTATACTAAAATAATATAAAAAATAGTGAGTAACATTAGAGATGGCTTAAGAAAAGTGGACATTTGACAAGGAAGAAGGCTACCTTACCCTTCTTTCTTTTATTTACACCTTTCTCACCCCTTTCCACATAAGAGTAAATTTTTCTTTAGAAATAAGAGTACAAAGACTCGTTTAAATTTGCAAAGCCTCTTATTTTTTAAGCACAACTTCGTCCTACTATCTCACACACTCGTATCACTTCTTTGATTCTTGAAATTAGAGAGCGAAGAAACGTGGATCACGTGGAAAAAGGAGGAGAAACTTTAATAAGAAGCTACATATATTAATCACTTATCTTTTGTTTTTGGTTTTTTTTTTTCAAAAAAAGAATGCATAAATATTAATTAATTGTTAAAAGGCTAATATGGTCTGATATTCAGAAAACTTAGGTTTTATTGTTTTTTTTTTTCAAATTGTTAAGATTTTAAATAGTGTTAAACAATTGATCTGGAATTAAGTTAGTATTGAAGTATTTTATGAGAACTTAAAAAGAGTCTTTTGCTAAAAGAAAAAAAAAATTCATTTATTACTTATTTTTAGACAAGTAATTTTTAGAAAACAGATTTTAAAAAAATAAATAATAAATAATAAAAAGGTAAAATTAATGAAAATATTAATTAGTAAATTTTTTAAAATTTTAAAATATTATTAATTTATTTTTTTTAAATCAAGAGATTAATTAATAAATTTTTCAATATCATAAAAATTAAATAATAATTTTATCTATTAAAATATTATACATTTTGTAAAAATAATTTATCATTATTTTTATATGTAATTATTTATAAAATTATTTTTATCTTTATTTTATTATTAATTATCATATTTAAAAAAATGATTTTGTTACTTATTTTTTATACAAAAATTTTATAACTCATTTTATATAAACAGTTTTTAAAATTGTTTTTTAAAAAAAATCAAAATTATTTGTAATTTAAAAAAAAATAAAACAAATATAAATTATACCACGTTACCAAACACATTCTTAATTTTCAAAATGATTATATTATTAATTAATTAATAATTTCTCAATCTCTTTTTTTTTCAACTATCACATATTAATGTGGCTGTTTAAAGCAAAACCACTAATTATATTAATAAAATTTCATCAAATAAATAGGAATATCATCCCAAACAGAGAGACAATTATGCCTAGAGTAGTTTTACGACGAATCCATCTAATAGAAATATCAGTTATAGAGTCTAATACAAATTTACAATCAGTCAAAATCAAATCCTTGTAAAAGATAATTCGACAAAGATAATTTTCAACTGTATGTCTAAACCCCTGCATAAGATAATTTGACAAAGATACTTCTCCTTCTTTCTCATCTCTCGAGCATAAATCATTAAAGTCTCTGGACAAAACCACGGAAGAGAGATTCTACGAGATAAAGCTCGAATAAGGTTTCAAAACTGACGTCGTTGTTGCGATTCTGAGAACCCATAATAACTAGTAAATCTCCATTGAATATTATCTTCCGAAACAATCGAATCAATAAAATTTGAAGAAAATCCAACCACAAAAACAGACACATGACTCTTCTACATTAACGAAAGGCCTCCACCTAGTCCTTGTCTATTGACTGAGAAGCAACTATCAAAGTGTAAAAAATTATGAAAATATTCCATACGAGAACTAAAAACTTTTGTTTCAATTGATTGGATTGTATATGAGAAATATCCCCACCATATAAAAATTATAAGTGACAATCGAAATATCTCTGGAGCTCTTAATATCGAAATATCTCTGGAGCTCTTAATATCGAAATATCTCTGGAGCTCTTAATATCGAAATATCTCTGGAGCTCTTAATATCGAAATATCTCTGGAGCTCTTAATATCGAAATATCTCTGGAGCTCTTAATATCGAAATATCTCTGGAGCTCTTAATAGGGACAACAACATTGTTTTTTTCATCGATAGTCAATTAACGCAGATCTTCTTCCATGGGAAGGAAAAGAATAAATCAGATTTAAGAAAGAGGAAAAGATGAGAGTATCGAGACACAAAGTGACCACAGAGAGAAACTTAATAAAATACTTATCAATGTGATTGTCGTTAGAATTTTTTTTATGTACTTTATTTTTATTTTTAGTATATAAAATAAACAATATTAAAATTTTTAGTAATCACTCTATATTTTATTTCATTGCATTTTTACACTAATTATTCGTTGCATATGAATATTTTATAGTATTACAAGAAATTATTGTTAATAAAAATAATAAGAAGATACAATAAATAAAAGGGTTATGTCTCAAAAATATCATAATTTCATAGTTTTTCATATTAATTTTTTTAATTAATTTTAATTAAATTTAAATTAGTTTATATGATTTGACTCATTATTTTTACTAAATAAATAATTTAATTAATTTAAATTAAACTTTAGTTAAGACGTTAAATACTTAATTTCATGAAATTTTTAAAATATATAATTAAAATTTTTAATTTTAATTTAATTCTAATAAAATAATAAAATTAAAAATTTCAATTATATAATTTAAAATTTTTACATAATTAGACATTTAGAGTTTTAATTAAAGTTTAACGAAGTTAATCAAATTGTTCATAAAATAAAAATAATGATATATAGTGTATCATGCAAGTTAATAAAAATTTTATAAAAATTAATTTAAAAAATTATTATAATTATAATAAATTTAAAAATTATGTTATAAAAAATAATTTAAAAATTATTGTAATTATAATAAACTTAAAAATTATGATTTTTTAATTTAAAATTAAAAGTTTTAGTTATAAAAGTGAAAGCTCGTAAAATTATAATTTTTTTAGATTAATAAATAAAATAAAAAATATATACTAATATTTAATAATTTAAAATTATTTAAATTGTAAACCAACTTCATCATTTTTAAATATCGGGAAAAAAATCCTTTTAATGAATGATTGAATAGCTTTTCTTTTAATTTTTCAACACTAATTTCAATTTCTTTTCACATTACTACAAGAAATTACAAAAAATTAGTATTGAAAATCTTAATCCTTTTAATATATGAATAGTTTTCTCCTCACAAATCCCAAACTCTTATGTTATTTTTTCTTACTAAAAATAATAATAACTACTATTATTAATTTTTAGTTTAAGAACTTCAATTCATAATATAAAAGGTCACAATCCTTGAGCAACAACACTTCTAAGTCTTGAGGGGGATTGGAAGACCACCTGAAAATAAACTACCGTTCTTAACACAGCCTTAGCTCACTTTGATTAGCTGTTCTAAGAAATGCTTAACACGAATAAGATGATTGTTACAAAGCAAAAATCTAATATCATGAATCAAGACTTCTAAAAAGTAATTATCAATTCACACAGAAGCCGAAAATATTTTCGGATCCTGTATGTCAGCGCAGCGTGTTCGGCAGTTATACTATCGAACACACTAGTTCGACATCCATAGTGTCGAACTTGCTATTGTTCGACATCATGAGTGTCGAACATTCAGTTATTCAGCTTGTTCGACACCATCTGTGCCATGGGAGCAGTGTTAATCTGCTCCCGTGGCTGCCAGCGTGGGTGCTGAACACGCACAAGAAGAAAACTCTTCGGCACTTATAGTGCCGAAGAGTTGATTAAAGCCTGCAGGGCCGTACCTGCATGTAACGACCCGAAAACCGGACCGCTACCGGCGCTAGGATCTTCATGGGAATACCTGCTCTTGGTAGTGACCTTGTTCAACCACTTACAGTCGTTACAAAGTCTCAAGGATTCATCCTTCTTTTCCCTCAACAACACTGGAACACTCCAGGGTGAGGTACTAAGTCGGATACAACCCTTGTCTACCAAGTCTCACCACTACTCTGACTACTACCTCAACTCTACAGGTGCCATCCTGTAGGGAAGAATAGAAATGGTTCTGGGTCCAGACACCACTCCTATTCCAAACTCTAACTCTCTCGCAGGTGATAAACCTGACAGCTCGCCTGGGAAAAACTGCTCAGAACTCTCTCTCAACCAACAGACACTGAGGTTGGTTCCCTGACCTGACTACTAAACTCTCAGCAAGAGTGAGAAACCCTCTGATAACCTCTCCTGAGCAATCTACGAGCCCGTAGGGCTGACATCAAACCTCTAGGCACCCCTACTCTGTCCCCTCCAAGGACTACCTCTGATCCATCCTAACCGCTGAACCTGTCTACCTTGTTCGGCGGCCGAAAGTCTGCTTTCAAGTCAAAACTCAACTTTCGGGGGCAAGGTTAGGCGGCCAAACGAAGCAGTCAAAGGCATGTTCGGTGGCCGAAACTACCTTCGGCGGCCGAACCTGAGTTCGTCCAGAACTCAGCCTCTCATGCATACAAGCCTCCCAAACCTTCCAAACACCCAAAACATGCAAACCACAATTCCACAACCTGCATATACTCAAGTATAGGCACAAAGGGGTCCAAAACTAACTTACCACCCCAACACACAACACATCTAAACACATAAGCATGCTTTGACCACAAATCAACCAAAAACCCACTTTACCCTAAACATGCATCTCTACCCATAAACCTTCATAAAACTCACTTAAAACTTCACAAATCATGAAAAGAAGTTCAGGATCTTCACTTACCTCTTGAAAACAAGAAGATGAACGATCCTAACGTGGAGATATGGAGCAACTCTCTCCCAAACTCTCCAAACTTCAAAACTTGGGTTTTTAGCTCAAAAGCTTCAAAACAACATTAAAACTCATCAAAACCTTGCAAGATTTAGAGAAAACATGAAGATTACCCATGGGAGACATGGTCTCACCTCTGTTAGTGAAAGGGATACAAATCTTATCCATTTCACCGACTGAGGACCCTTTTATAGGTGGTTGACCGCCTCTCCTTCGGTGGCCAAAACTGCAAGCAAAACCATGCAACGTTCGGCAGTCAAACTTCTCCTTCGGCAAGCGAAACCATGCAATGTTCGGCGGCCGAACTTCTCCTTCGGCAGCCGAACCTGCAATTTGTCCCCTTGGTCTTTTTCCTTTCAAAACCTAATTCCTTTCACTCAAAACCACAAAAACACTTAAAAACATGTTGAAAAACCTCTTTTTACCCCTTTTAGAAACCTCCGACATCCTCGAATTCCATATTCCAATGGAGAGTCCGCCGGAAAGTCAGAATTCTGATGCCGGCGTCTAGCCGGGTATTACACTGCATGCATGCACAGCACGGCCCTGCATGCATGCAGGTGCATGCACTGCCCACCATGCACATGAATTTGTTCGGCAATGATGGTGCCGAACAAATTCCTGTGCGGTCCGTGAAAATGGTTAGTTCGGCATCATCACTGCCGAACTAGCCAACGGCTAATTTCCATGGCCTCTCTATAAATTATCCCACCCACCACTCTATAAAACACTTTAGCCCGCCCCTTTTTGGTCTTTCTATAAATTATCCCATCCACTACTCTATAAATTACTCAAAATTTGCATTATATCTCAACAAATTACATTCTATAAACTATTTATTCCCCTCTACAAATTTCACAAAATTATTATATCTACTCTTATCGATTCGACTACAAAAAAAAGAAACGCAGATAAGTTTTAAATATTTTATATTCTAAATTTTTATTTTTTTATGTATATAGTAAATTGAGAATAAATTATTTATTATTCTAATTTTTTTTATCAGAGAAATGGCAGTTCTTGCATATACTAATATTCATTGGGATAGTAATATTATAAATAGTTGTAATGATTACGATTATGATGGTGGTTTTTCAAAGATTATTCCAATGGGTAAACAGATAAGTTTTAATCAATTGGTCGGTAAAATTGTTCGTGTAATTGGATTATCTGAGAATAATGAATTTATAGAGACAATTAGTTTTAGAAAGCCTATAAATGTGGATGGATCCTTAAAATTTGAATGTATGGAGATATGGGGTGAAGATGATGTATCTAGTATGTTTAATTACTTGTATCAAATTGGTGATATACCTGATATAGAAATATATGTTAAGATACTTTGTTGTGTTGATACTACAAATGAGGATGCTGATATTGGTCCATCTGGAACTGCTATTGAATCAAATGATAAACCATGTGAAGAGCAAAATGTAGTTGATGATTATAGTTTATCTGATAGTCTTGCAGGGCCGTCAATTAATTTATCTAATACAGTAGAGAATGAGAACAAGGATGAGGATGAGGACGAAGATGAGGATGACGATGATTCATGGATGTCTGCTGAGGATGATGAGGATGATAATGGTCAGGAGGATAGTGGGAGTGAGTCTCGATATTACAGCACACAATTCCCTAATCCTATTGTGCTTGTTGTTCATCATCCTCCATACGCAAAAATAGACTTCGATTTGTTGAGGGTGGATCCTTATGATAGGCCAGAAGGTCGTTCCTTTTGAGATCCTTCTAAAGAGTTTTTAGTTGGGATGATATTTTCTTCGAGAGATGCAGTGGTTGTGGCTACAAAAGAATATCATCTAAGACATCATCATCAATTTTGTTATCATGAGACAAGAGAGAAGACTTATTTTATAAAATGTAAAGACAAAGACAGTGGGTGTGCATGGAAGCTTCGAGCATCCAAGAAAGAAGGAGAGGATATATGGAAAATTATGAGATACAGTGGACCGCACACATGTACAAATCCTCAGTTGACAAAAAACCATAGCCAATTGGATGAAAATTTTATTTGTTCATTCATCTTTGCATTAATTGAACAGCAGCCCGATATAAAAATTGCTGCCCTACAAGCTGAAGTGCGGGATAAATTTGGGTATGAGTCGTCTTATCAAAAACATGAAAAGCTAAGCAGAAGGCAATTGCAAGGCTTTATGGGGGTTGGGATAAATCATACAGTCGTTTGCATAGATTTATGACTGCTCTTCATCATTTTAACCCAGAAACAATATACATGATTGAAGATAATCCACATTTGATAAATGAGCGATTAAATCCAATGCGTCGTGTATTTGACCGCATGTTTTGGGCTTTTAAGCAATCGATTGAGGGATTTAAACATTGCCGACCTGTTATCTCAATCGATGGGACATTCTTATATGGAAAATACACCGGGTGTATATTGTGTGTAACCGCACTCAATGGAAATTGTAATACCCGGCTAGACTCCAGTATCGGAATTCCTATCGTCCGGTGGAATCTCGGGTGTCGGAGACCTCTAGAAGGGGTAAAACCATGTTTTTATAAAATATTTTAATGTGTTTTATGTTTTTAAACTAGAAAGAAAATGAGTTTTTGCATGAAAATAACCTTGGAGGAAAACTCAGGTTCGGCCGCCGAACCTCATGTTCGGCCGTAGAACCTCATGTTCGGCCGTAGAACCTCATGTTCGGCCGTCGAACCTCATGTTCGGCCGCCGAACATGCATGCCCTTTCGGGAGTGCTTTAGGCCCCCGAAAGCATAAGTGAGGGAAGTCCAGATTCGGCCGCCGAACCTCATGTTCGGCCGCCGAACATGGCATGCATGCGGAGGTATGTTCGGCCCTCGAATGTGGCCTGGCCAGCCACCTATAAAGGGGTCCCTTAGCCGAAACGGGTGAGCTTTTCTCCCCATTTTCGGCCAAGGTGAGCTCTCCGCCGTCCCTCGCCGATTTTGAGTTTCTTCCTTCCATTCTTCATGATTTTTATGAGTTTACAACTTTGTTTTGAAGATTTTTGAGCATAAAGCAAGTTTTGAAGCTTGGAAGACTCAGGAGCCCTCTCCCTCCGTTCTCCAAGTTTAAGTCGCCTCCCCTCTCGATCTTCAAGAGGTAAGGGTCGATCTTGAACTCTTTTTATGTTTTAAGTAAGTTTTAAGTTGATTCATGGGGTAGAAATGCATGTTTAGATTAGATGAGCATGGTTAGGTTTTATGTGAACTTATGGACAATGTGAGTTGATGTGTTGTTTGCTATGTGTTGTAGTTGGGGTTTAGGATAGTTTAAAGCCCCTAGGAGCTGATGTATGTTTTTATGCATGTTTTGGTTGAGTTATATGCATGATTGAAAGGTTGGGAGGCGTTTGTGCATGTGTGAACCGAGTTTCTGCCCTTTTGGCAGAAACCAGGTTCGGCAGCCGAAGGAGTTTCGGCCGCCGAACCTGCCTGGGAGGCAAGCCTTTCGGCTGCCGAAGCATGCCCCCGAAAATGGACTTTCGTCTCTGGAGGGCACTTTCGGCCGCCAAAGGTGCCGCCGAACCTGCCTGACTTTCGGCTTTGGAGGGACTTTCGGCCACCGAACCTGCCGCCGAAAGTGCCCTGTTCAGCCTTCCTTTGCATGTTTTGCATGATTGTTTTGAGGTGTTTTAGGGGGTGTTTGGGGGATGTTTTTATAGTCATGTTCTAGTATGTTGGTCCCTCATTTGAGTCCACCTGTGTAGGTTCGAACCCGAGGAACCGAGAACCCCAGCAGTGAGTCAGCTGCTTCAGTCGTTGTCAGAGCTAGCTGAGGTGAGTAGAATAAACCTTTATGTTTTAAAGCAAATAAATTATAAAGTTTGAGCATGTTCATGCATCATGAATGCCATGTGATATACTAGGTTGTTTGCATTAGAATTCACGAATATGCTGCATTGCATAATTCTATGATGGATGTCGATGGATGTTGGATGATCCTTAGTCCTCGATATGATGCGATGTGATATGATACGGTATGGTATGGTATGGAAGTCCGGTTGACCCATTCTACGTCCCGGCACTATATAAGAGAAAGACCGGTTGACCCATTCTACGTCCCGGCATCTTGGAATGTTATGTTATGTCATGTTTAAGAGAAAGACCGGTTGACCCATTCTACGTCCCAGCACCTTGGAATGTAGAGGACTATAGATGACAACACCATCCTTGACGTGATTTACCTGTGATGTGATGCATTCCATGATAGTATGTATTTTAAATGTTTTATTATTCTGCTCACTGGGCTCTAGTAGCTCACCCCATTTCCCTAATCCCCCAGGTTTGCAGGTACGGGATAGATCAGGAGGTCAGCTAGAGTAAAGTCTTGTTTATGTAATAGCTAGTGGTGGACATGACGGATATTGAAATGTATTGTATTGAATAGTTATGTAATGAAATGATGTTATTGAGGATTAGAATGTGCTTGACCCTAGTTTGTATGGTTATCCCTTTTGATACATGATCTCTCCAAAGTAATGATTTATGAATGTTTTATGTAAACCAAACTTAATGTATGAATATTACCCCATTGGAGCATTGATGAGGATTCCAATGTGGGGTTAATGATTATAGTTATGTTTTATGCATGCACAGGTTGAGTTTGGTAATTGAATGAGAAAAGTTCAAATTTTTATGTATATGTTGATCATGTATGGGATTAAACAGGTTTACAGGTTGTATGTCAGGCTTGCTACGGGTCCCGGCGGCCTTAAGCCGATCTGGATCCTAGCGCCAGTAGCGATCCGATTTTCGGGTCGTTACATAAATAATCAACTATTTCCATTAGCTTTTGCCATTGTTGCTAAGGAGGACGGTGACAATTGGTCATAGTTTATGGATTGCTTAAGGATCTTGTGACCAATCGAGAAGATTTGTGTATAATTTCATATCGGCATGCTGAAATTCTAAAGGCAATGCAGAAAGATTGGTGGCAACCTCCAGCTAGTCATCATTGTTACTGCATCAGACATGTTTTGAGTAATTACAATAAAACATTAAAAAATGCAGCAACAAAGAAAGCATTGCGCAAGGCAAGTATATGTCATGTTTTAATACGAAGTTTATTTTATTTTTTAAATTTAATGTCACTTTTGACTTATGCTAATTCAACTTTGATGAACTTGTCATTTATATCAGCAAATGAAAAGAAGAAAAGAAAGTTTTATGAGGCAATGAACAATATTCAGGAGGCGCACCCTAAATCATATGATTGGGCAATGAAGATAAATTTAGAGAAATGGACGAGATCACACGATAGTGGACAAAGGTATGCCGTGATGACAACAAACATGGCAGAATCCCTAAATGGCATGATGAATAGATTTCGGGCATTGCCAATAACAACAATGGTTGAAAAAAAAATTTTCCAGTGTGTCCATTATTTTGATACGCGGAGGACAACATTTTTGGATCAACAAAGCAAAGACTATGTTTTCAGTCAGTTTTGTAGTGAAACATTGTGTGCTAATGCAATTAAAGCGAATGGACATAGAGTTAGACGGTTCAATAGTCAGACAATGGTTTGCGAAATAATTACTGCAAGTAGTAGGCAAAAGCAAGTGGTCAAACTCATGGATTAAACATACACATGTGACAAATTTCCGGAGATTAGAATACCATGTTCATATGCTATTGCTGCATGCATGTCACACTCAATTGACTACGAACAATTTGTATCTGACTATTATAAATTGGATCGTACCATCCAATGTTACGTTTACACATTCTATCCTTTTAGACATCTTGATTATTGGCCTGCAGCAGATGGACTTCCTCTCGTGTCTAACATTTCTAGAACAAGGAAGAAGGGACGGCCGAGGTCTTCTAAAATACGTAATGAGATGGACTAGAGGTCAAACAAAATAAAAGAAACGTTCAGAGTCCATTGTTCCATATGTGGCATGGTGGGGCACAATAAGAAAACTTGTATGGGTGGGGAATAAATAGATAAATATTGCAAATAATTCAATTAATTATTAAGTTATTTTAATATAGTAGTTTATTTTTACAACATAATAATTGTATATGGATTTGTAGTGGCGCAAAGCATTCCCACCTAATTCTCGTACTGACCTGGAACGTAAATTATTTTTCTTTTTATATATTGAATAATGAAAAAGAAATATCTGAATATTCCAATTTCTCATGCAGCTGCTTCGATATATATATATATATATATATATATATATATATATATATATATATAATAATTAAATTTATCTTACATTTTGCATATATCATTAATTAAATTCTAGGTTTTCCAAATTTCATTCGCCTGCCGTCCTCTCCAACTCATTCATACGCTCCATATCATATAATACTTTTTGATGACTAACATATAAAATTGAAGCACATGACATGGTAATAAAGCTTGTAGTATAAAGTTTTTTTTTTTAAGAAAAAATAATTCTATAATCAAATTATGAAATCTCAATAATTATTCCTTGAATGCTAAAATGGAAAAAGGAAATCATATCATAACTTAACAAAAACAATAAAATCAAACCGCAACTTGGGTTGATGAAGTCCAACCATTCATTCAAAAGCATCCAAACATAAAGTATAACAGAAATAATATTTAAACATAAGGTTGCAAATTCCTAACGTTATTCACATGGAAAAATGGCTACATCAACTTATTTTCTAAGAAACCACTCATATAGTTGCACTTCTAAATCTGAAAATTACAATGTTGGACCGATAACCTCAGTCTTTTCCTAATCCATTCTATCATCAATAGTCATTTCCAACTTCAAACCAATATCATCTTATGAATAATCACCATAAACCTAGAGGGGAAGAACAAATCAAGGAGTCAACACATGTTAAAATGTGTAGTGTTTAAATCATGCTCACTCATGTTAATATGTGTATTGTTCAAATCATATTAAAATGTAATTCATTGCCCTTTTTTTTTCTACCAAAAATCCGGCAGAGTTTCCCCTTAAATATAGGTTTAATTCCACCTGTGAATAGAAATATCACACTTTTATAAACTTTAACCTTAACCCCTAAACTTCTTATTACATCAACACAATTTCAACTTATATAAAAAACTTCATAAACCATCTCATTAACCTCAACACAGAAACTTATACAATTATGTTACATTCTAAATGTAATATGATATTATCAACAAGGAAATATTGAATTCAGCAACTCACAATTGGAGACACCACCATTACATATAAATCAAACAATATTAAGAGTGTAATCAATTTAAGTTGAAATATATGATTATAAACATATCTGTATCAACCCAAACAAAATTATATTGTGAGTGACAATAACCTATCATAAAACAGAATTGAATCAAAAGAAAAAGTTTAACGCACCAAATTGACATGTGGAATGAACTCAGAAGCAGCTTCCTCTAGTGCTCGACAATAATCTATCATGTCTAATTACCACATGCATTGCCCAAAATGAAAGTGAATCATAAGACTCAATCAATATCTTACAATAAGATCAACTAACTACCCAACAAAAAACAATAATCATAATTAAAAGAATTTAATTAAAAGACTTTTTACAGACATATTCAACTCACAGTCAGTTATGATCACCAGTACCACATCCTCGATGTCTCCTCTCATGTGGAGCCTGTAAGCAAACTCGCCATGGTCCTGGTGCTAAGAACTATTGAGGATCCAAATCATCCTGTGTCGGCACATTTACATCTGGATTTTGCACGACAGCAGCAGAAGGATCTGACTGGCCAAACTGACCGACGCCAGTCTGGCCATATCCTAATCCAGTGTTATATCCCGCAAACATATTCTCTGTACTTCCGCCTGACATGTAAAATTGCCTATCAGTAGAAGGCTCATGTGCAGGCTCTGATGCAAATGCAGGAAACACCGATCCTATTGGCGTATATGATACACCATAAGCACCGGGACTAATTGAAGGCATTGTATATGGTCCTGGTGTCCAGCCCATGAACGGACTCTGTGAAGGATAAAATATAGAAGACGCCTGAGATGAGCTGGGTGGAACATGGGATGAACTTGGTGCATCTTCGTGTAATGCTTGTGACTGATGATACTGTATCGGGGGAGGCATTGGATGCACATCCCTATCACCTTGTTCTGTTTGAGCCTGATCCCTTCTACGGCCCCTCGCATGACCACGAGTCCTAGCCCTACTACCACGTGAAAAAGAATCTGGAATAGGCGGGTCATCTGGGTTAGCCATGCTGGGCGGTGCAGCAAGAGCTGGATGTGGAGCTGGCAATTGTGTTTGCCGCCTCTCTTCCATCATACAAAACGAAACCGACTACATGAGGTCGCACATATCTGTTATGCTCCCAGTGGTCGGGTTGATAGCAATTGCATACATATGCTCCAGACCATCCTCCTGTACAACATATAAGCAATTATATTATTTAAAATATGTTGTTATTATTATTGAAAATGACATAAAAGATCATAAATTTACTACCCCTGATCCCATTGCCGCTCCTTTAACCGAAATCCAGCGTCTGAACACCCTACGGTACCACTCCATGTATTCTGAATGGAAATGGAGTGGCTCTGTTGCTAGCGGGCCAGATATTATTCTTCTATCTCGGGTGTTCCAGCGTACGATCCAATGAGAGTGCACTTCTGCCCAGTTTGTGTTGCTCTTCCGCAAATCAACATCATGGAATGCAGTAGATTGTTGAGGTTCAGCAGGAATATACTGCTGCATATCAAATTGTCGCATGACCCTATCCGGTTGATGCCACTCTACTATATGAAAGCATATTAGTGGGACAATAGCCCTCCAAATTTCTCGTCCTTGGCGACAATATTCGGGTAGCGACTCAATCAGGTCATCAGTGTACGGCTCCCAAATTACCTGAAATGAACATTCAATTGTTATGCACAAACTAATGTAACTCAAAAATATTAATTTCTTTTTTAACATTATTACCTGCTCAGGTAATAATCGATCAAACTGATAACATAGCTCCACGAGTACGTGGGTGACAACCTCCGTTATCTGTCTGGCATTACTCCACCTGCACAACAAAATATATTAGCAAGTACTCCTTTAAATATTCAAATTTAAAAAAATTTAACAATAATATAATATCACATACATGTTGCCTAGTGGAGCGTCATGATGGGGTACTCTGTGAGACAGTGTTGGCGATACTACTGTGATCCGGCCCATATATGAACTATGAATAAGGGACCAACCATCTGCATAACTTCAGGATTTATCGTCTTACATAACTGTCTATACTACCATGCCAAATATGCCCCACCCCAGCTATAATTGCCAGCTATAATTGCCAGCTTCTTCAAGATCGGCTAGCAAAGGTAAAACTATTAGGTTCACACGCGAAGCAGATGTATCACTAAAAATGGATCCAATGACCCTCAAAATATATGCTCTCGCGAACCTACGTACTACTTCCTCATCAGCATCATCTGGAAGTTGAGTAAACTCCTCAGCTAGCCAAATCAATTTCAGATAACACTCTCTTATGGCATTATTAGGTGGAACGACGCCTAATAATGCCTCACAAACTAATGGCCAATGGTGGCGTGATCGGCCTGTTACAGCTGTACCATTAACCGGCAACCCGATTATTAGCCCCACATCCTGAAGGGTTATGGTCATTTCCCCTTCGAAAAACATAAATGTATGCGTCTCTGGTCGCTAACGCTCAACAAGGGGCGGTAATTAAGTGCCAATCCAATGCAAAAAAACCAAACCGTATTGCGCCATAAAAACCTGTTCGCCTCAGGTAAGGTATTATTTGATCTGGAATATCGTCCAAATGTAAAATTGTACCCGTTCTGCTGCAACCTATCGCCCCATTTTCTATAGTCTGTTGCCATATAGTCTCAGACCGATATTCGGTCTGTCCATATAGCAATGATAGATCATTGGGACCAAGTAAAATATAATCACGGTGGTCACGGCGGTTGCGTCTTTCCTCCATATCTAATGATACAAAATAATAGACATTATCACACCACAACAAAACGCTATTCTAGTACACATTCACCAACTTTATTATATTCAAATTCACTAATAATATTCAAACACTATTTATTCACTAAATAACAGTATATAATTTAACACCCTAATAATATACACATTCTGCAAATGTTTCTATTAAAAAATCACAATAAGTACTACTAATTCAAAAATATTATATCCAAAAATTTCAACAAATATTCTTTCCAACAAGCACAACAAATACTACTAATTCAAAAATATTATATCCAAAAATTCCAACAAATATTCTTTTCAACAATTACAACAAATCTTCCATTAAAAATCACAACAAATATTCTACCACAACAAATATTCTATCCAAAAAATAACAACAAATCTTCTATCCAAAAATCACAACAAATCTTCTATTAAAAATCACAACAAATATTAAATCACAACAAATCTTCTATCCAAAAAATCACAATAAATATTCTATTAAAAAATGACTACAAATATTCTATCCAAAAATCACAATAAATTAAACACTACATAAAAAAAAATTTAGAAAATAGGGTGGTGTTAACGTACCTAATTGGAATAATCCCAAAGATATAAAAAAAAAACTAGATTTAATTAAATTATTTAATATTTTCATTACATATTTTAATTTAATATTTTCAAAAATATTACATTTTATTACCTTTTTAATTATATTTATTTTAAATAAATTAAATTTTATTACATATTAAAAATTACTTAAAAAAACTTAAACATAAAAAAAAATTAATATTAATCAATTTATATATTATTATAACATAAAAATTAAAAAAAATAAAAATTCTAAATAAATAAAAATAATATATAAGTCGGATGAAATATTTTAATTATTTTAATTATTATATTTTTTAAAGATTATTACATTTTATTTTCTTAATTATATTTATTCTAAAAATATTAAATTTTATTATATATTAAAAAATATTTATAAAAACTTAAACATAAAATAAAATTAATACTAATTAATTTATATATTTTGATAATATAAAAAATAAATAAATAATTTTAAAATAATAAAAAAAGATACGAAGGATGAAATATTTTAAGATATTAAATTAAATTTATAAAAAAATTATTACATTTTATTTTCTTAATTATATTTATTTTAAAAATATTAAATTTTATTTTATATTAAAAAATATTTACAAAAACTTAAACATAAAATAAAATTAATACTAATCAATTTATATATTATTATAATATACAAAAAAATTAAATAATAATTTAAAAATAATCAATAAAATAGGACGGATGAAATATTGTCAAAAATTAAATTATTATATTTATAAAAAAATTATTTCATTTTATTTTCTTAATTACTATTTATTTTAAAAATATTAAATTTTATTATATATTAAAAAATATTTACAAAACTTAAACATAAAATAAAATCAATACTAATCAATTTATATATTATTATAATATAAAAATAAAATAAATAATAATTTTAAAATAATAAAAAAATAGGACGGATGAAATATTTTAAAAATTTACATTATTATATTTTTAAAAAATTGTTAAATTTTATTACCTATTTAATTATATTTATTTTAAATAATTTAACTTTTAATAAATATTAACACAAATTTAAAACAAAAATTATTATAACAAAAATATTAACTTATTAAAAAAATTAACTATTTAATATCTTAAATAAAAATACTAATTAGTTAATTTTTAAAAAATTTAAACTTCATTGAATAAAATTTCTAAATTTCTAAAAATTATATAAAAACTTATATTAACAATATTACTTCATCTTAAATATCTTATATTTTTTTTTGTTAAGATTTAATGTTTTAATTTTTGCTTTTATATTTATTTATTAAGTCAGAAAATTATATATATATTTAAAAAAAAAAGTTTAAAGAAAAACATGATAATGGTGGAAGGAGATGAAAATAGAGATCCTGGAGAAGATTTGTGCTAGAGATGGAGGCGTATGGCAAACTGTGGAGAGGGTGAAGAGAAGGAAGGATGCTGCAGAGGAGAAGATGAGAAAAAATTCTAATGAAAATTGGGGGAAAAGAAGAAGAAGATGGAGACTTTGGCTTCCGAGGCCATGGATGCAGGTCCGCGTTGTGCGTGTCCAGCACCTTGGGCGCCGAACATGCCACGCTGACCACCATGGGAGCATATTACACTGCTCTCGTGGCACGGATGGGTGTCGAACAAGCTGAATAACTTAATGTTTGACACCCATGGTGTCGAACTAGCATGTTCGGCAGTATGACCGCCGAACACGCTGCACTGACACACAAAATCCGAAAATATTTTCGGATCCTGCGTGAATTGATAATTACTTTTTTAAATATGCATGAATCAAAAATTTGAACAGAGGAGCACAACTCCACCACTTGACTAGAATTTGATTCTATTATACATGGCATCAAACTTTTATCCAAAGCAAACAGGATTAAAAACTTTACAGCAAAGCTTTCAGCAGCAAGAGAAGATAAACAATGAAAAGATTTTGCAGATCCATCTATTAGCAAACCACTAGGACTCCTTACCACTAAACCCGCACCAGCCCAAGAAGAGACACTATCAAAAACTGCATCTACATTAATTTTAAAAGAGCCAGGAGGAGGGCTCCAGACCCTTGGACTTGTGGATACCAAATGTTGCTGAGGCAAAGAATGAGTGTGGAGTTGCCAAAATGATTAACTCATCAAGATCATTCTGAACCCTTTCAATAGTTACCAAAGGTTTAGGAGGGATATCTTCAAACACAACAAAGTTCATAGCTTTCTAAACCTGCCAACATAAAAGGCAGGATAACATAACATCCACATTATCACCATTCTTGTTTCCATTAAGGAAATTTTGCAGCCAACTAATGAAGGAGCTTGGATTCTGTTCAGAAGGGATAAATCCAAGGCGTGATATAAACCATGATGCTCGGGCATGAGAGTAGAAGAATATCAGATGCTCTAAAGATTCTGTATCATTGTTACACAAAGGGCATGAAGAGGATGGTGAGCAATTTCTTCGAAATAAATTCTCTCTTGTTGCTAGAGCATTTTTACAAGTTCTCCAAATAAAATTGCGAATTTTAAGGGGGATTCGCAATTGCCACAATCTTTGCTAGAAGGATTGAGAAACTACAGTTGGAGAAGAGAAGGCTTGTCCTTATGTTTTAGATAAAAATAAGCTGATTTGACAGTAACCTGACCACAACGAGAAAAGTGCCAGACATATTCTGGTTCCCTAGCTACTTGCCCCAAAGGAATAATACTTAAAATGGCTTGACATTCCAAAGGGGAAAAAGAATCCGCAAGAATAATTGGGTTCTATTGTTTAGAAGCAACGTCAATTAAATCAGCAACATAGATAATAGAACTCCTGTCGGACTTTGGCTTTGAATTTTGAAGTTTGGCATAGATGGAATCCACTTATCATCCCACACATTAACAAAGCAAGGTGTTGTAACATTCCATCGTATTCCATTTCTGATAGCTTCTCTTCCCACCGGCAAACTTCACCAACCCCAAGTTGCATGATTTCCTAAGCCGGCTTATAGAAAATCATTAAGAGGAAAATAAATACCTTTGATAACATGAGCCCCCAAGGATTGAGGTTATTTAAGAATCCGCCAAGCTTGTTTTGCTAATAAAGCACCATTGAAAATGCTCAAGTCCTTGAAACCCAAACCTCATGATTCTTGTGGAAAGATAATTTATCCCAACTGATCCTGTGGATATTGGCTTTATCAAAGGAATTCTCCACCAAAAAGGGGCAGCCGTTTGATGAATATCATGAATAAAACCCAACAGGCAGTCATTTGCAATGGTTTTGTATCGAAAATCTAAATGGACAACTGAACTAATAGAGAGATTAAACCATATGGTCCAGAGAAGAAACTAACCCATAACACAAAACCTAGCTCATAATTGAACTCCAATCTAAGAGGCGATTTGAAACTTTTTTTGAAGCATCTCTCCACAAACCACTGGCACTGATAACAAAGTGAAAAATGATTCGTTATCACCAGCTAAGCTTACTTATGTCTAAAATATATGCACCCAACCCATAACCAATATAATAATTTCAGTCAATACTAAAGGAAGCAAACGAAAAAAAAAAAAGCAAGAAAAGCAAATAAAACAAATATAAATACAAACAATTTCCACCTACTCAAACCTAAGCCCAATTAGGGCTTCAAACCATAGACGAGAAGAATAAACTCATGGTATTTTCAGTCTAGTATATTTATAAATTTATACTATAAATTAGCTTTAAATAGACGTTATACACTCCACACATCAAATTATTCAATATTTCTCGCCATCTCTAATTGCAATAAATCAAAGAGAATATAAAAACATCTAAATAAATCAGAATAAGACTTCTATTACTAGACGTAAAGATCCAAAAAAAAAAATACATGCACATATATTCATACCCTTTGCTGCATAAAACGGAGTTATAACTAATTTTATATGAATTAAAAAATATAATAAATATTGTTAAAGAATTAAAGTTATTTTTTTTTAACATATATTCACTCATATTAGTCGATTGCTAAAATTTTATTGTAATAAATTAATAAATCAAGTATATTTTTATCTCTTATTAAGAATCTAATTAATAAATCATTATCTCATAATAAAGTGATATAAATTAAGACGAATGAAAATAAAAATAAGACTATTTTTATTGAAATGAAAATATAATTCATGTTTAAAGTGAATAAATATTTCATTCATTTAAATATTTAATTTGAAAATATAATTATTTATTTTTTAGCTATTATAATTATTTTTTATTATACTTTATTTTAATTTATGTTTGAATAATAAAGTGGAGTTAAAATATATTTTTTCAATAATTACTATAAATAAATAAAAATATAAGATACACCATCTATACTGTACTGGTAACCTCATGAAACATTAACAAATAATGTATCAAATCTAACATTTGTAAATATTTCTTAACCATATAATAATATAATATTTGATAATCTATTAAAAAAAAATTCTTTAATTGCCTTGGTAATAATATATTCTGAGAAAATTTTGACACAGGGGAAATGGAGATGCGGGGTATCGATCCCTGTACCTCTCGCATGCTAAGCGAGCGCTCTACCATCTGAGCTACATCCCCGAGACGTCGAGAGACAATCACAGATAAAAATTCACCTTGGTCTTTTCTTTTTCTTTTTGGGTCATACTCGCCATTACTTTATGAGTCCTGGAATGTATCTTGTCCGAAGAAAGTGGCAGCGGCGACAACTCACAGAGGAAAATGCTGAGAAGAGTGTTACTGAAACAAGCTTCTACTTGCCGTCACTTTCTGTCCAACGGAGCAGCAACTTCTATTTCACTTCCCTTGCATAGGAGCCACTCTTCTTATTCATCGTCTTCACATTCAGAATCCCCTAACGCTACTTTTGCCGAACATTTGGAGAACTAGAATGCCCAATCCACCACGACCTTTTCCGTTGACCGATCTGGGCTTTATAACCCCTCTGGTGCCACTCTTCTCTTTCTCTATCTGTCTCTTCATTTTTTAAATGTCATACCCATTGAAATTATGGTATTACAAGAAATTATTGTTAACAAAAATAATAAGAAGATACAATAAATAAAAGGGTTATGTCTCAAAAATATCATAATTTTATAGTTTTTCATATTTATTGGTAAAGTTTTTAATTTTATATAAAAGCTTTAATTTTTAAATTTATTATAATTATATTAATTTTTTTAATTAATTCTAATTAAATTTAAATTAGTTTATATTACACATTATTTTTATCAAATAAATAACTTGATTGATTTAAATTAAATTTTAGTTAAGCTGTTAAATGCTTAATTTTCTAAAATTTTCAAAATTTTTAATTTAAATTTAAGTTACATATTTCAATTACGCATGACTAAATTTATATTATATTCATAGGGTCGATTTTGACTTTACTATATGAGATTTTAAATTTAAGTCACATATTTCAATTACGCATAACTAAGTTTATATTATAATTATAGAGTCGATTTTGACTTTACTGTATGAGATTTTAAATTTAAGTCACATATCTCAATTACGCATGACTAAAATTATATTATAACTATAGTGTTAATTTTGATTATACTCTATGGGATTTTAAATTTAAGTCACATATCTCAATTACGTATGACTAAATTTATATTATAATCATTAGATCGATTTTGACTTTACTGTATGAAATTTTAAATTTAAGTCACATACCTCACTTATGCATTACTAAGTTTATATTATAATTATAGTGTCGATTTTTACTTTACTAATGAGATTTTAAATTTAAGTCACATATCTCAGTTACGCATGACTAAGTTTATATTATAATTATAGTGTCAATTTTAACTTTACTGTATGAGATTTTAAATTTAAGTCACATATCTCAATTACGTATGACTAAGTTTATATTATAATTATTGTGTCGATTTTGACTATATGCGATTTTAAATTTAAGTCACAAGTCAAAATTTAAATTTAAGTCTTATATAGTATATGAGATCTTATATTTACGGCACATATCTCAATTTTATGTTATAGGTTTATATTATAATTATAGTGTCAATTAATTAATAAATTGTAGATGATAATTTAATAAATTATTTAATTGTAATGTTCAAATTAAATTTATATTTAATCATCATACCAAATTAAATATTAATTTAAATCACAAAAAATATCATTTATAAAATTTAATATAATTTGAAATATTTTAATTAATTTAAGTCATGTCTATTACAGCATCGTTTTTATATTGTCAAAAAAATTCATGTAATACCCGGCTAGACCTCGGCATCGGAATTCCTACCTTTCGGCGAAATCTCCATTGGAATCCGGAATTTATCGGATGTCGGAGCCTTCTAGAAGGGTAAAATAAAGGTTTTCTAAAATGTTTTTACATGTTTTTATGGTTTTAATAAAGAAAGAAATTGAGTTTTGAAAGAAAAGACCAAGGAGGGAAAAGCCAGGTTCGGCCGCCTAACCTCATGTTCGGCCGCCGAACCTCATGTTCGGCCGCCGAACATTGGGCTCTTGCGGAAGCACCTTTGGCCCTCGAAGGTGGTCTGGCCAGCCACCTATAAAAGGCCCCTTGTCCGAAAATGGGTGAGTTTTCTCTCTCTATTTTCGGGTATAGGTGAGATTTCGCCTCCCATAGTTGATTTTGTGTTTTCCTTCAATCCCTTCAAGTTTTGATGAGTTTTTCACTTTGTTTTGAAGATTTTTGAGCTAAGATCAAAGTTTTGAAGCTTGGAGACCCTCGGAGCTCGATTTCTCCCAATCTCCAAGTTTGGGTCACACATACCCTCGATTTTCAAGAGGTAAGTGTAGATCCACGTCTTTTATAATATTTTAAGTAAGTTTTAAGAAGGGGTTAAGGGTTTTAATGCATGTTTAGAATAGATATAAAATGTTAGGATTTATGTTAGTTAAATGATAAATGTATGTTTATGAGGTGCTATGTTGATGTTTGTTGGGATTTAGGCTAGTTTTATGCCCCAATATGCATGAATGAGTGTATATGCATGTTTTAGAATAGTTGAATGCATCTTGTAAGGTATTGTACAGTGATATAATGAGGATTAGTATTGTGTTTGGCCCTAATATATGGTTAATCCCTTTGGTACATGATCTTTATGAGATGTTTTTAATGATGATATATGTTGAACTACGTTTGATGTATGTAATGTTGACCCAACTTGAGCATTTGATGAGGGCTCCAGTAAGGGGTTTTATGTATACAGTTTTAGTGCATGCACAGGTCAAGCTTGGTATATGAAAAGTTTAAAATTTTTATGGAAATGTATGATCATGTATGGGATTTTATCAGGTATACAGGATGTATGTTAGGCTTGCTACGGGTTCTGGCGACCTTAAGTCGATCTGAATCCTAGTGCTGGTAGCGGTCCGGTTTCCGGGTCGTTACAATTCAAGTTCCAAATTTGCAACATTTTTGTGCTATGGTTTCATCTGTTTTTAAACTTACCGTTTCACATGCCAATCATGTAACGACCCGAAAATCCGGACCGCTACCGGCGCTAGGATTCAGGTCGGCATAAGGCCGCCGGGACCCATAGCAAGCCTAACATTCATCCTGTGAACCTGTTTAATCCCATACATGATCAACACATACATAAAAATTTTGAACTTTTCCTTACATTCAGTCACCAAACTCAACCTGTGTATGCACTATACATAAACATAGTCATAAACATTATCTCCTCTTTGGAGTCTCATCATTGCCCCACTGGGGTGACATAACATGTATTGAGTTTGGTTTACAATAAACATCATTAAACATTAAGATCATGTACTAGAAAGGGATTAACATAATATTATGGTCAAGCACAACTCTAAACTTTCATAAGTATTATTACATAACATTTCTACATCATACTCTTACATGACTGTACTCAACATAACATAACAACATTTATCATGTCCACACTAGCTATTACATGACCATGACTTCATTACTCTTGCTGACCTCCTGGTCTATCCTGTACCTGCAAACCTGGGGGTTAAGGGAGAGGGGTGAGCTACTAGAGCCCAGTGAGCAGAATAATAAATACATATATTAATATTCATGCTTTCATGAAATGCGTCACATCACAGACAATTTACATCTAGGGTGAACCTGTCGCCAAATAGTCCCAGCATCATTGTAATACCCGTCAAGATTCCGGCATCGGAATCCCTACCTTCCGGCGGAATCTCCGTTGGAATATGGAATTTTGATGATGCCAGAGTCTTCTAGAGGGGTAAAATGTGATTTCTAAAATGATTTTTACTGATTTCATGGTTTTAAATGAAAAAGATTTCAGTTTTGAAAAGAAAAGACCAAGGAGGTTTTTGCCAGGTTCGGCTGCCGAAAGTGAAGTTCGGCCGCCGAACATGGGAAGGTTTCGGGAGTACTTTTGGCCTCCAAAAGCCATGTTTGAACAAACCAGGTTCGGCCGCCGAACCTCAAGTTCGGCCGCCGAACATGGGGGTGTTTTGCATGCATGTTAGGCCGCCGAAGGAGGTTTGGCTGGCCACCTATAAAAGCCCCTCAGACCGAAAATGGGCGAGATTTCTCCCCATTCTCGAGCTCAGGTGTGTTCATGTCCTCCTTTGGTCATTTCCATGTTTTCTCTTCATCTCCTTCATATTTTTATGAGTTCCATGGTTGTTTTGAAGAGTTTTCAAGCTTAGATCAAAGTTTTGGGAGCTTGGAGACCCAAGGAGTAGTTTCCTCCCATCTCCAAGTTAGAGCTTGCACAAACCCTCGATCTTCAAGAGGTAAGTGTGGATCTATGCTTTCTTTTACGTTTCATGAAGTTTTAAGTGAGTTTTAAGAGGTTTTAATGGTTGAGTATGGGTAGATATGCATGTTAGGGTTTATGTGGGTTTTATGCCCAATGTATGATAATGTATGTTCATGTGATGTTTGTGTTGGGGTTTAAGTTAGTTTTCAAGCCCCTTGAGCATATGGGAGAGAGTATGCATGATTGGGAAAGAGTATGTGAGGTTTGGTTTGTTTTGATGGTTTTGGCCTATGTGGGTCATAAACTATCTATGTATGCTTTAGATGTTGTTTTTGGGAGTTTAAGCTTGTTTGAGCTCCTTTGTGCATGGTTAAGGATGTATGCATGTGTTTGAGAAGTTGGGTGCTTGTTTTGGGGTGTATGGAAGGTTTGGAAGGCTTGAAATGCACAAAGGCTGAGTTCTGGATGAACTCAGGTTCGGCCGCCGAAGGTGGTTTCGGCCGCCGAACCTGCCTGAGGATGCAGGGATTGGCCGCCTAACCTTGCCCCCGAAAGTTGGGTTTTGGCTTGAAAGCAGACTTTCGGCCGCCGAAGGTAATGTTCGGCCGCCGAAAGTGCCTGACTTTCGTCTCTGGAGAGAGGGTTCGGCCGCCGAAGGTGCCGCCGAACCTGCCTGACTTTCGTCTCTGTCTGGGACTTTCGGCCGCCGAAGGTGCCGCCGAAAGTGTCCTGTCCAGCCCTTTCATGGGTGTTTTCTATGTTCGTTTTGAGGATTTTTAGGGGGTTTTTCGGGGAGTTGTTTATGGATTTTTTAGAGTATGTTTGGCACCTCACTGGAGTCCACCTGTGTAGGATCGGACCCGAGGAACCGAGGTGTTTAGCAGTGTTAGCTGCTTCAGAGTTAGTCCAGAGCTAGCCAGAGGTGAGTGGAACTAACCCTTATGTTTTAAATCAAATGTTTTCAGCATGTTCAGGCATGTTCATGCATCATGAATACCATGTTATGCAATAGGTTGTTTGCATTAGAATTCACGAATATGATGCATTGCATAATACGATGACAATGATGTGGATGGATACTGGATGATCCTTTAGCCCTCAGTATGTTATGACATGATATGAAATGATATGATATGGCATGTACGATATGATATGAGATGAGTAGTCCAGGTGTGGCCGTATCACCCCTGGCATAGAGCATGAGTAGTCCAGGTGTGGCCGTATCGCCCCTGGCATAGAGTATGTGGAGTCCAGGCATGGCCGTATCGCCCCTGACATAGAGTATTGTTGACTTGTTATGGTACGAGATTGATATGTAGAGGGCTATTGGTGACAGATTCATCCTTGAAGTGATATATTTGTGATGTGTCGCATTCCATGATAGCATACGTTAAATTGAACTGTTTTCTTTTTGTGGTTTCTGCTCACTGGGCTTTTTAGCTCACCCCTCTCCCCTAACCCCAGGTTTGCAGGGTCAGAGATAGTCAGGAGATCAGCAGGTTACGTCCATGGTCATGTTTATGTAATAGAATAGTAGTGGACATGATGTAATGTAAAGTTATGTAAGGATGTAAAAGAGTTATATTGTAATATGACTTTATGTTATATGTTCAGAGTTATAGTATTGTGCTTGGCCCAAGTTGGATAATCCCTTTGTATATGAGTTTTATTTGATGTTGTTACATGTGATGGATCGAGTTTGACATAGGGTATGCTGACCCTAGGGGTTCTATGAGTTCAGTCATAGTGCGTACACAGGTCAAACTGGTTAAAGGTAAAGTTTTAAATGTTTTATGAAAATGTTGAATCATGTTTGGGATTTTTTTTCAGCTGTACAGGATGCATAGTAGGCTTGCTACGGGTCCCGGCGGCCTTACGACGATCTGGATCCTAGCGCCGGTAGCGGTCCGGATTTTTGGGTCGTTACAGAATGGTATCAGAGCCCTAGGTTCACATGGTCGGACCTATAGTGTGTCGGGCTCATAGAGGTTATAGTAGGGCAAGCACAATAGGAGGATCATGTCCACTAGGATAGGATATGGAGTCCTGTCTTGTATAATGATGTGAAATGCCATGATGATGAGCATGTGCATTAATGCTATGATATGTATGTGATGCAGGTTCATGTGTTTCCACATGAACCGTATGATGCTTATGTTTATGTGCTATGTTATGCTTTCAGAAGTCTAGATGAGAGGAACTCGTCGATCTGCAAGATTGACTGGAGCTCCGCCAGAGAATGAGGGCATGGATGCCCATCCCCCTGCTCTGCAGAGGGCAAGATCTTGTAGGACGATCAGGGAAAGTACATCAAGGGGCCCTAGAAGGTCTTGTGATGCAGGTCGGAGGAGATCAATTCATGAAGGTATGTCAGCGGATGTGATGGAAACAGAGGAGGATAACCAAAGAAGAGATAGTAGTTTGGGCATGAGTATGTCAGTAGAGGATATGGGAGAGTCCCAAGGAGGTACTCAGGCCTCGGGCTTTGTTCCACCACAGTATCCACCCTACCCGCAAGGGCCAGGGTATCCGATGGGAGGTACATCGGATTTCTTTAGCCATAACCCATATCCCACCTTTATGCCCTATCCTCCCTTTTACCCACAGTACCCCATGTTTCCATCCTCACCCTTTTTCCCAGGTCCAGCAAACCCTAACCCAGGGGATGCTACACCTCCTCCTCCACCAGCAGAACCAATAGTCCCTGATGTCCGGATACCCAAACCTGGTTCATCAGTTGGGGGTAAAGTAAAGATGACAGATTACCTCAAGTTGGATGCCCCCAAGTTCGCAGCAGGCGATGACCCTTTTGAGTATCTCAGAACGGTAAAGATGATAACAGATGAGCTAGGAGCAAGTGACAGTAGAGCCATTCAGATGGCAGGGTTCACATTGAAATGCAAGAAGGCAAGGGAGTGGTTCAAAAACTATGTGGACCCAAGGTTGGAGAGCTTATCCTGGGAGCAGTTTGCCAATGACTTTGCAGGATGGGCTTTTCCAGATAGTCCAGAGAACTAAAGATGATTGAGTTTGAGCAGCTAAGGCAGACAGAAGAGATGAGTATAGATGAGTTTACAGACAGGTTCCTGGAACTGTTGCCGTTTGCAGGACAAGGTCTTGACACAGACCTGAAGAAGTCTAGGAGATATGTTATGAAGCTTCACTCCAGGTATTCCTCGTTGGTTCAATCAGCAGAAAGGGAGAGCTTCCATGCTATAGTGGATATGGCACGGAGAATGGAGGCTAGTGCTATCATTCAAGGAACAGTTAAACAATATGTGGCACAGTCTTCGGGTCTCCAAATCCCGGGGACGAGTGATGTTAATCTCTCCCCTCTGAGCGAGGCTGTCACAAAAAGTAAGAAGGGAGACAGAGGTCTCAGAAGATCAAAGAAGAACAAGTTCTGGAATCGGATAAAGTCTGGTCTGGGATTAGGAGGTGGCTCGAGCTCAGGCACAAAGGTTGCAGAGTGTACGAGGTGCGGTAGGCCGCACAAGGGAGTCTGTCGGTTTGGGACTACAGCATGTTACAGATGCGGCTAGGAGGGGCACATAGCTCGAGAGTGCCCTAAGGCAGCTTTTATGACACCGTCCCATCAGACAACTCCAGGCAGTATGGCTCAGCCATCAGCTCCAGTCATGTTTCAGGGCAGTGGTAGAGGCGGAGACAGGGGGACAGCCCCTTCTTCAGCAGGTTCCCGAGGGGAAGGTCCATCAGCTCCAGCGCGGATCTTCGCCATGACCCAGCAGGAGGCTAACACATCGAACCCGATGGGATCAGGTAATCTCACTCTGGTATGTTCTGGTGTGTCTGTTTTATGAACCCTGATGTTTCTCTTTTCTTTGTTTGCTTGTGAGCCCTTGTGAGGTTGGGTTGATAGCTTATGGGTTAAAGTATCCCCTTGGGGTCAGTGCACCCAAGTGTGATCCATCTGTGGCAGAGTCAGTCTGCCGGTATAGTCAGAGTATGTGTTGTGAGTAGATGCCTTCCAGCTGACCTAGCGGTTCTAGATTTGACTGTTTGACGTCATTCTAGGGTTGGATTGGTTCTTCTACTAGTGGTACTACCTAGTCTGCAGAGACAAGGTAGTCAGTTTCAGAGGTCAGGATGGATCAGAGGTAGTCCTTAGAGGGGACAGAATAGGGATACCTAGAGGTTCAGTATCAACCCTATAGGCTCGTAGGTTGTTCAGGGAAAGTTGTCAGGGGTTCTAGCTCTTCGGAAAGAGTATAGCAGTCAGGTCAGGGAGCCCGCCTCAGTGTCCGTTGTTAGAAAGTTTTAGATGTTTCCCCAGACGAGTTCCCAGGACTATCACCTGTCAGGGAGATAGAGTTCAAAATAGAAGTAATGCATAGAATTGGACCAATCTCTATCCCTCCCCACAGGATGGTATCAACAGAGTTAAAAGAGTGATAAGGATCAGTTGTAAGAGTTGGTAGTTAAGGGTTCCCATCTGACTGAGCACTTCGCCTTGGGGTGTTCCAGTGTTGTTATGAGGATGAAGGATGGATCCCTAGGACTTTGTATCGACTACAAGTCGTTCAACAAAGTCACTACCCAGATCAGGTAGTTGTTACCGTGGATCGACGATCTAGTTGAAATCAGCTAGCAGGAGCTGGTTGCCTTTCCAAAATAGATCTGAAGTCCAGGTACCATCAGTTAAGATCAAGGAAGAAGATGTACAGAGAGCAGTGTTTAGAACCAGATATGGGCACTATGAGTTCCTAGGAATGTCGTTCGGGTTAATGAACGCCCCTACATCATTCATGAACCTCATAAGCAGAGTTTTAGTCAGTTTCTGGATCACTCCGTTATTGTCTTCATTGACGGTATCTCGGCGAGTTCCAGAAATGCAGAAGAGTATGCCCATCATCTGAAATCAGGATTGCAGATCCCGAGAGAACATGGCTTGGATGCCTAGTTCTCCACTGTGAGTTCTGGTCGAGGAGCATATCCTTCTTGGGTCATGTGTGTCGGAGAAAGGAAAGTGAAGTAGACCTGAGAAAGTTGAAGTTGTAGCCGACTAGCCCAGGCCCATGGTAATGACAAAGATTAAGAACTTTTGGGTTGGGCAGGTTACCTAATGGAGGTTCATCTAGAACTTCTCTAGAGTTTTCGCTCCTATGGCCAGATGGATCAAGAAGAACCAGAGGGTGTGTGGTCTACTTAGAGTGAAGAGGGCTTTGAAAAGCCAAAGGAAATGTTCATGTCAGTACCAGTGGTGGCTCTGTCCGCCAGTAAGGAAGATGTCACAGTGTCCTGTGATGCGTTCCGAGTGGAACTAGATTGTGTGTTGACGTAAAGTGGCTGGATGATTGCTTATGCTTCTAAGTAGCTGAAGAAGCATGAGTTGAATCATCTTACACATGATCTAGAGACGGCGATGATAATCTTTGCTCTCAAGATGTGGAGGCGATGCTTGTATAAGGTATGATGGTAGATCCTTACGGGTCGAAAGGGCTTACAATACATCTTGAGTCAAGGGGGAAGAACCGGTGGCAGAGGAGATGGGTAAAAACTGCGTAGTGTTTATGACTCCAAGGTTCAGTATTTTCGGCTGAGGCAGACATTTCAATAGATGCCCTCAACCGGAAACCACTTGGTAGCTATCCCATCCCTTAGTATAGTAAGAAGAAGGCCAGTAGTCAAAGAATGAGAAGAATCAGAACTGCTGTGAGTCAGCGGGAGAGTTATGAAGTTGTTCACAAGAGGCATGTAGAGCTTCAGAAGAGAGAAGAGTTTTGTCAGAGTGCGCAGCGGAAGCATGTTGAGGTCCTCAAGAAAGTTGAGGGTTGCTGGAGGTGTCTCCTAAGGAGAGGATGATTCGTTATGGGCAAAAAGGTAAATTAGCTCTCAAATACATTGGACCCTTGAAATCCTGCGAAGGATTGGGAATGTATTCCATGAGTTAGATTTACCTACTTCAAAGGAAGAGCTTCATCCGTTTTTCCATGTTTCCACGGTATATGAGTTAGTGTCGGGTCCGAGTGAGGTTCTGGAAAGAACCAGAGGTGGAGATCATAAAGGATCTCACCTTTGTTGAGCAGTTAGTACGGACCGCAGACACACAAGTTAGAAAGTGTGGAAACAAGGAAATCCCGATGGTGAAAGTCCCTTAGAATCACCTTAAGATGAAAAGTACACCAGGGAGATCGAGAGTTTATACTCCAGCAATGACCGTGTCTCTCTTTTAGAAGAGAGGTTTTTAGGTTTTGCTTGCTTGTTGCTTGCTTGCTTATTTATGTTAGATGCTATGTTTTGAGTTGTTTGTTTGAACATTCGAGGACGAATGTTCTTAAAGGGGGGAAGAATGTAATACCCGTCTAGATTCCGGCATCGGAATCCCTACCTTCCGGCGGAATCTCCGTTGGAATATGGAATTTTGATGATGCTAGAGTCTTCTAGAGGGGTAAAATGTGATTTCTAAAATGATTTTTACTGATTTCATGGTTTTAAATGAAAAAGATTTGAGTTTTGAAAAGAAAAGACCAAGGAGGTTTTTGCCAAGTTCGGCTGCCGAAAGTGAAGTTCGGCCGCCGAACATGGGAAGGTTTCGGGAGTACTTTTGGCCTCCGAAAGCCATGTTTGAACAAACCAGGTTCGGCCGCCGAACCTCAAGTTCGGCCACCGAACATGGGGGTGTTTTGCATGCATGTTAGGCCGCCGAAGGAGGTTTGGCTGGCCACCTATAAAAGCCCCTCAGACCGAAAATGGGCGAGATTTCTCCCCATTCTCGAGCTCAGGTGTGTTCATGTCCTCCTTTGGTCGTTTCCATGTTTTATCTTCATCTCCTTCATATTTTTATGAGTTCCATGGTTGTTTTGAAGAGTTTTCAAGCTTAGATCAAAGTTTTGGGAGCTTGGAGACCCAAGGAGTAGTTTCCTCCCATCTCCAAGTTAGAGCTCGCACAAACCCTCGATCTTCAAGAGGTAAGTGTGGATCTATGCTTTCTTTTACGTTTCATGAAGTTTTAAGTGGGTTTTAAGAGGTTTTAATGGTTGAGTATAGGTAGATATGCATGTTAGGGTTTATGTGGGTTTTATGCCCAATGTATGATAATGTATGTTCATGTGATGTTTGTGTTGGGGTTTAAGTTAGTTTTCAAGCCCCTTGAGCATATGGGAGAGAGTATGCATGATTGGGAAAGAGTATGTGAGGTTTGGTTTGTTTTGATGGTTTTGGCCTATGTCGGTCATAAACTATCTATGTATGCTTTAGATGTTGTTTTTGGGAGTTTAAGCTTGTTTGAGCTCCTTTGTACATGGTTAAGGATGTATGCATGTGTTTGAGAAGTTGGGTGCTTGTTTTGGGGTGTATGGAAGGTTTGGAAGGCTTGAAATGCACAAAGGCTGAGTTCTGGATGAACTCAGGTTCGGCCGCCGAAGGTGGTTTCGGCCGCCGAACCTGCCTGAGGATGCAGGGATTGGCCGCCTAACCTTGCCCCCGAAAGTTGGATTTTGGCTTGAAAGTAGACTTTCGGCCGCCGAAGGTAATGTTCGGCCGCCGAAAGTGCCTGACTTTCGTCTCTGGAGAGAGGGTTCGGCCGCCGAAGGTGCCGCCGAACCTGCCTGACTTTCGTCTCTGTCTGGGACTTTCGGCCGCCGAAGGTGCCGCCGAAAGTGCCCTATCCAGCCCTTTCATGGGTGTTTTCTATGTTCGTTTTGAGGATTTTTAGGGGGTTTTTCGGGGAGTTGTTTATGGATTTTTTAGAGTATGTTTGGCACCTCACTGGAGTCCACCTGTGTAGGATCGGACCCGAGGAACCGAGGTGTTTAGCAGTGTTAGCTGCTTCAGAGTTAGTCCAGAGCTAGCCAGAGGTGAGTGGAACTAACCCTTATGTTTTAAATCAAATGTTTTCAGCATGTTCAGGCATGTTCATGCATCATGAATACCATGTTATGCAATAGGTTGTTTGCATTAGAATTCACGAATATGATGCATTGCATAATACGATGACAATGATGTGGATGGATACTGGATGATCCTCTAGCCCTCAGTATGTTATGACATGATATGAAATGATATGATATGGCATGTACGATATGATATGAGATGAGTAGTCCAGGTGTGGCCGTATCGCCCCTGGCATAGAGTATGAGTAGTCCAGGTGTGGCCGTATCGCCCCTGGCATAGAGTATGTGGAGTCCAGGCGTGGCCGTATCGCCCCTGGCATAGAGTATTGTTGACTTGTTATGGTACGAGATTGATATGTAGAGGGCTATTGGTGACAGATTCATCCTTGAAGTGATATATTTGTGATGTGTCGCATTCCATGATAGCATACGTTAAATTGAACTGTTTTCTTTTTGTGGTTTCTGCTCACTGGGCTTTTTAGCTCACCCCTCTCCCCTAACCCCAGGTTTGCAGGGTCAGAGATAGTCAGGAGATCAGCAGGTTACGTCCATGGTCATGTTTATGTAATAGAATAGTAGTGGACATGATGTAATGTAAAGTTATGTAAGGATGTAAAAGAGTTATATTGTAATATGACTTTATGTTATATGTTCAGAGTTATAGTATTGTGCTTGGCCCGAGTTGGATAATCCCTTTGTATATGAGTTTTATTTGATGTTGTTACATGTGATGGACTGAGTTTGACATAGGGTATGCTGACCCTAGGGGTTCTATGAGTTCAGTCATAGTGCGTACACAGGTCAAACTGGTTAAAGGTAAAGTTTTAAATGTTTTATGAAAATGTTGAATCATGTTTGGGATTTTTTTTCAGCTGTACAGGATGCATAGTAGGCTTGCTACGGGTCCTGGCGGCCTTATGCCGATCTGGATCCTAGCGCCGGTAGCGGTCCGGATTTTTGGGTCGTTACAATCATATCCGTGCCAGGCCGTAGAATGGGGTCCTGGTCTTCCTGTCATATCATAACATTACTTACCATTGCCCCAGGGCCTCATCTGGCACCTGGTCTTCGCATTCCATATCGTGCCAGGCCATAGAATGGGGTCCTGGTCTTTCATTCCGTGCCAGGCCGTAGAATGGGGTCCTGGTCTTTCCTCAGGGACTAATTGGATTATACAGCATTCACCCACATCCACAACCAAGAATGCAGTGCAACATATTCGTGGATTCTAATGCAACAACCTATTATATTTCATGGCATTCGTGATGCATGATTCATGCTGAAACATTTATTATTTACTTTAAAACATAAAGAGTTATTCCACTCACCTCTGGTTAGCTCAGACCAGACACTGGGGCAGCTGACTCACTGCTGGGGTCCTCGGTTCCTCGGGTCCGAACCTACACAGGTGGACTCAAATGAGGGACCAAACATCTATGAACATGACTCTAAAAATACTCCCCAAAAACCCCCTAAAACACCTTAAAACATCCATAGAAAACATGCAAAGGAGGGCTGAATAGGGCACTTTCGGCGGCAGGTTCGGCGGCCGAAAGGCCCTCTAGAGCCGAAAGTCATGCACCTTCGGCGGCACTTTCGGCGGCCGAAGGTTCCCTTCAGAGACGAAACTCATGCATGTTCGGCGGTACCTTCGGCGGCCAAAAGTCCCTTCCAGAGCTGAAAGTCATCTTTCGGGGGCAGGGTTCGGCAGCCGATTCATGCTACCACAGGCAGGTTCGGCGGCCGAAAGAACCTTCGACTGCCAAACCTGGTTTCTCCCTAAAGGGCAGAAACTCAGCTCCAACATGCACAAACGCCTCCCAACACATTCAATCATGCATTCTCCTATTCTACAACATGCATACTCAAGCATACAAGCTCCTAGGGGCTTCAAACTATCCTAAACCCCATCTACAACACATCAAACAACCCACATTGTTCATAAACATACATAAACTCATAAACATAACCATAACCTATCATGCATTTCTACCCTATAGATCTTCATAAAACTAGTTTAAAATATGCAAGAAAGGTTGGATCTAAGCTTACCTCTTGAAGATCGAGAGGAAAGACGATCCTAGCTTGGAGGTAGGGAGAAATCCACTATTTGGTCTCCAAGCTTCCAAACTTGCTCTTTTTGCTCAAATCTCTTCAAATCAACATAAAGCTTGTTAAAACGTGAAAGATCGGAGGAAAAATATCAAAAACGAACCGTAGGAGAGCATGAACTCACCGTGGCTGAAAATGGGGAGAAAACTCGCCCGTTTTGGCCATGGAGCTCTTATATAGGGCTGGCAGACCACCTTTCGGCAGCCGAACGTGCCCCCACATCTCATGCAAGTTCGGCGGCCGAACCTTTGAGATTTTCGGAAGCCTAACTTGCCCCCCTAAACCATCCAATATTCGGCGGCCGAACTTGAGGTTCGGCGGCCGAACTTGAGGTTCGGCGGCCGAACTTGAGGTTCGGCGGCCGAACCTGGAAATGTCTCCTTGGTCTTTTTCATTTAAAAACTCAATTTCCTTTTTGCTTAAAATCGTAAAATACATTAAAACATTTATGAAAACATGATTTTACCCTTCTAGAGGTTTCCGACATCCGAGATTCCACCGGACGGTAGGAATTCCGATACCGGAGTCTAGCTGGGTATTACATTCTCCCCCCCTTAAGAACATTCGTCCCCGAATGTTCACCAAACAAACATAGCATGGCATCAAACATAAGCATACACATAGGAACACATAACACTTACCTTAGAAGAGATGAGGATATTGCTGGAGCATGGACTCCCGTGTCTCCCAGGTACACTCTTCGATGTTGTGGTGATTCCAAAGGACTTTCACCATCGGGATTTCCTTGTTCCTTAGCTTTCTGATCTGGGTGTCTAGGATCCGCACTGGCTGCTCAACATAGGTGAGATCCTCTTGGATCTCCACATCAGGCTCACTAAGAACCTTGCTCGGATCCGACACAAACTTCCTTAACATGGAAACATGGAAAACCGGATGGATTCTCTCCATTGAAGCAGGTAAATCCAGCTTATACGATACATTCCCGATCTTCTGCAAGATCTCAAAGGGTCCGATGTACCGTGGAGCTAGCTTACCTTTCTTCCCGAACCGAATCACCCCTTTCATTGGAGACACCTTGAGCAATACCAAATCCCCCTCCTGAAACTCTACTTGCCTTCTACGGATGTCTGCATAACTCTTTTGCCTGCTTGCAGCAGTCTTGATCCTTTCTCTGATGATGGGCACCACTCTGCTGGTGATCTCTACAAGCTCAGGCCCTGCCAAGGCCTTTTCTCCAACTTCTTCCCAGCAAACAGGTGATCTGCACTTCCTTCCATACAAAGCTTCATATGGAGCCATCCCTATGCTAGCATGATGGCTGTTATTGTAGGCAAACTCCACCAAGGGTAGATGCTGCCTCCAAGAACCGCCAAAATCCAGCACACACATTCTGAGCATATCCTCTATTGTCTGGATGGTCCTCTCTGATTGTCCGTCCGTCTGAGGATGGAAAGCAGTGCTAAAATCCAACCTGGTATCCATAGCGTTCTGCAGACTCCGCCAAAACCTGGAGGTAAACTGGGGCCCTCTATCAGATACTATTGAAACAGGAACCCCATACAGCCTGACAACCTCATCAACATATACCTGCGTCAACTTGTCCACAGAATAGCCACTCCTGATAGGGATGAAGTGAGCAGATTTGGTGAGTCTTTCCACAATCACCCATATGGAGTCCAATCTGTTGGACTTTGCTGGTAACCCCACCACGAAGTCCATAGCTATATTCTCCCATTTTCACTCTGGAATCGGTAGTGGGTTAAGCATTCCAGCCGGCTTCTGATGTTCCAGCTTCACCCTCTGACACACTTCGCAGGCTGACACAAACTGTGCCACTTCTTTCTTCATAGCTGGCCACCAATACACTTTCTTCAGATCTTGATACATCTTGGTGGCTCCAGGGTGAACACTGTATCTGGCATTATGAGCCTCTCTCATAATGTCTCCCTTTAGCCCTATGTCATCTGGTACACACAATCTGCTCCCATAGCGGAGGATCCCCTTACTGTAACGACCCGAAAATCGGACCGCTACCGGCGCTAGGATCCGGGTCGACTTAAGGCCGCCAGGACCCGTAGCAAGCCAAACATACATCCTGGAAACCTGTTTAATCCCATACATGATCGAGAAAATACATAAAATTTAAAACTTTTCTTTCAAACATCCAACTCAACCTGAACATATACTGTACATAGTCATAATCATAATTATGATCCCTCTGTGGGACCTCAACAATGCCTCAAGGGCAAATACATCATGAGATGAGTTGGCTTTCATAACATTATAAAACATTTTGATCATGTAATAAAAGGGATACCTCAATACATAATGTCAAGCACAATATCTAATCCTCAATATCAATACACATAACATAACTATAACATACTGAAATCTCTTACATTAAATAATAATACAACTGTCATGTCCACAACTAACTATTACATAAACACTTCATATCTCTGGCTAACCTCCTGGTCTACCCTGTACCTGCACATCTGGGGTTAGGGGAGAGGGGTGAGCTACAAAGCCCAGTGAGCAGAATAGAGAAAATATATATTAAATTTTCATGCCATTATGTAATGCAACACATCACAACAAATCACATCTCGGATGGTATTGTCACCAATAGTCCTCTACATAGTCCAACTGTGCCGGGACGTAGAATGGGTACAACCGGTCTTTCCCTTAACATAACATATCATACAGTCCAACTGTGCCAGGGACGTAGAATGGGTACAACCTGGACTTCCTCTTACATCGTGCCAGGGACGTAGAATGGGTACAACCTGCACTTCCATACCATATCATGCCATAACATCATCATATCATATGAGGACTAAAGGATCATCCAATGACCAATCCACATCAACATCATAAATGCAATGCAACATATTCGTGAATACTAATGCAAGCAACCTATTATATCTCATGGCATTCATGATGCATGGATCATGCTCAAAATTCATATTTTATCTATTTTAAAACTTAAGGTTTATTCCACTCACCTCTGGCTAGCTCTGACAAACTCTGTAGCAGCTGGCTCACTGCTGGGGTCCTCGGTTCCTCGGGTCCGAACCTACACAGGTGGACTCCAAATGAGGGACCAAACATACATAAACATAACTCTAATATACTCCCCAAAAACCCCCTATAACATCATGAAATCATCACATAAAAACATGCAAGAAATGGCTGAACAGGGCACTTTCGGCGGCAGGTTCGGCGGCCGAAAGTCCCTCCAGAGCCGAAAGTCAGGCAGGTTCGGCGGCACCTTCGGCGGCCGAAACTCCCAGACAGAGACGAAACTCATGCATGTTCGGCGGCACCTTCGGCGGCCGAAAGTCCCAGACAGAGACGAAAGTCTCCTTTCGGGGGCAACTTCGGCAGCCGAAAGGCCTGCCTCACCAGCCATGTTCGGCGGCCGAAAGCTCCTTCGGCTGCCGAACCTGGTTTCTGCCAAAGGGCAGAAACTTTGGCTCCTCTATGCACATTTGCCTCCTAACTCTCAAATCATGCATAAACTCAACCAAAACATGTAAAAATACATACAATGGTTCCTAGGGGCCTCAAACTAACTTAAACCCCAACTACAACACACAAGGACAACACAAATCAACATACATTGTTCATCAAAACATCAAAACCCATAAACTCATCAACAAGCCTAAACATGCATCTCTACCCATAAAACAACTTAATGCTTGTTTAAAACACATAACAAGGGTGGATCCGAGCTTACCTCTTGAAGAAACGAGAGGAAAGGCGATCCTAGCTTGGAGATGGAGAGATTGAGCTCTTTGAACCTCCAAGTACCCAAAACTTGCTCTTTACTCACAGATCTTCAAAACAGAAGTTAAAACCCGTGAAAACCATGGAAGATCTAAGGAAAACACTCAAGATCGAGGGAGAGGTGGCGGAGACTCACCTTGGCCGACAACGGGGGAGAAAAAGCTCGCCCGTGCGGACCTAAGGGACCCTTTTATAGGTGGCTGGCCAGGCCACGTTCGGGGGCCGAATGTGCCTCCGCATGCATGCCATGTTCGGCGGCCGAACTTGACTTTCGGCGGCCGAACATGGACTTCCCTCACTCATGCTTTCGGGGGCCTAACGTGCCTCCAAAACGCATGCATGTTCGGCGGCCGAACTTGACTTTCGGCGGCCGAACCTGGGTTTTCCTCTAAAGACTTTTCATGCAAAAACTCATTTAAAAGCATACTTAAAATTATTAAAAATATGAAAACATATCATAAAAACATACTTTTACCCTTCTAGAGGTTTCCGACATCCGGGATTCCACCGGACGGTAGGAATTCCGATACCGGAGTCTAGCCGGGTATTACATTCTCCCCCCCTTAAGAACATTCGTCCCCGAATGTACCTCAACTAGCACACATAGCATGGCATAAGACATAACATACATACATAGCACATAAACACATAGAGATCTAACCTTAAAAGAGATGGGGATATTGCTGGAGCATGGACTCCCGTGTCTCCCAAGTGCACTCTTCCATATTGTGGTGGTTCCATAGGACTTTCACCATCGGGATTTCCTTGTTTCTTAGCTTTCTGATCTGGGTGTCTAAGATCCGTACTGGCTGTTCAACATAGGTGAGATCCTCTTGGACCTCCACATCAGGCTCACTAAGAACCTTACTCGGATCCGACACAAACTTCCTCAACATAGAAACATGGAAAATCGGATGGATTCTTTCCATTGAAGCAGGTAAATCCAGCTTGTACGATACATTCCCAATCCTTTGCAGGACTTCAAAGGGTCCGATGTACCGTGGAGCCAGCTTACCTTTCTTCCCGAAGCGAACCACTCCCTTCATTGGAGACACCTTAAGCAATACCAGATCCCCCTCCTGAAACTCTAACTGTCTTCTGCGGACGTCTGCATAGCTCTTCTGTCTGCTCTGAGCAGTCTTGATTCTCTCTCTGATTATGGGTACCACCCTGCTGGTGATCTCTACTAACTCAGGCCCTGCCAAGGCCTTTTCTCCAACTTCCTCCCAGCAAACAGGTGATCTGCACTTCCTCCCATACAAAGCTTCATATGGAGCCATCCCGATGCTAGCATGATGGCTGTTGTTGTAGGCAAACTCCACCAAAGGTAGATGCTGCCTCCAAGAACCGCCAAAGTCCAGCACACACATTCTGAGCATATCCTCGATAGTCTGGATGGTCCTTTCTGACTGTCCATCAGTCTGGGGGTGGAAGGCAGTGCTGAAATCCAACCTAGTACCCATGGCATTCTGCAGACTCCGCCAAAACCTGGAGGTGAACTGGGGCCCTCTATCTGACACTATTGAAACAGGAACCCCATGCAACCTGACGATCTCGTCCACATACACCTGCGCCAACTTGTCCACAGAGTAGCCACTCCTGACAGGAATGAAGTGAGCAGATTTGGTGAGTCTGTCCACAATCACCCATATGGAGTCTAATCTGTTGGACGTCGCCGGTAACCCCACTACGAAGTCCATAGCTATATTTTCCCATTTCCATTCTGGAATAGGTAGCGGGTTAAGCATTCCAGCCGGCTTCTGATGTTCCAGCTTCACCCTCTGACACACTTCGCAGGCTGACACGAACTGTGCCACTTCTTTCTTCATAGCTGGCCACCAATAAACCTTCTTTAGATCTTGATACATCTTGGTGGCTCCGGGGTGAATGCTGTATCTTGCATTATGAGCCTCTCTCATAATGTCTCCTTTTAGCCCTATGTCATCTGGTACACATAGTCGGCTCCCATAGCGGAGGATCCCCTTGCTGTCGAATCTGAACTCACTATTATTGCCTGACTGAACAGTCCTGGCAATCTTTACTAACTCCGGGTCCTCATGCTGTTTTTGAGCCACCTGCTCCAGAAACACGGGTGCCACTCTCATCTGGGCCACCAAGGCACCTGTACCAGACAACTCCATCTGTAGACCTTCCTCGATAAGCTTGTAAAACTCCTTCACCACTGGCCTTCTCTCTGCCGATATGTGGGATAAACTGCCTAGTGACTTCCGGCTTAAGGCGTCTGCCACAACATTCGCCTTACCCGGATGGTACTGAATCTTGCAATCATAGTCACTCAGCAGCTCCACCCATCTCCTTTGTCTCAGATTCAGATCTCTTTGACTCAAGATGTACTGCAGGCTCTTATGATCTGTAAAGATCTCACATTTTACCCCATAGAGGTAGTGCCTCCACATCTTGAGTGCAAAGATTACTGTTGCCATCTCTAGGTCATGTGTGGGGTAATTCAACTCATGCTTCTTCAGCTGCCTAGAAGCATAAGCGATCACCCTCTCATTCTGCATCAGTACACTACCCAGTCCCACACGGGACGCATCACAAAAGACTGTAAAGTCCTCCTCACTAGATGGCAGAGCTAAAACTGGTGCTGAAGTCAACCTCTTCTTAAGCTCTTCAAAACTCTCTTCGCACTGGTCGGTCCACAGAAACTTCTGATTCTTCCTGGTTAGTCTGGTCAGAGGAGCCGCTATCTTTGAGAAGTCCTGAACGAACCTCCTGTAGTAACCTGCCAAACCCAAGAAACTCCTGATCTCTGTCACTGAAGTGGGTCTAGGCCAGTTAGCTACAGTTTCTGTCTTCTTGGGATCTACCTCAATACCATTCTCTGACACTACATGCCCCAAGAATGAAATGCTCCTCAGCCAGAACTCACATTTAGAGAACTTGGCATACAAGCCATGTTCCCTCAAAGTCTGTAAGACCAACCGCAGATGATGGGCATGCTCCTCTGTATTCCTGGAATACACTAAGATATCATCTATGAAGACAATAACAAAGTGATCCAGGTACTGGCTAAACACTCTGTTCATGAGATCCATGAATGCTGCAGGGGCGTTAGTTAACCCGAACGGCATCACAAGGAACTCAAAATGCCCATATCTGGTCCTGAAAGCCGTCTTTGGCACATCTTCATCCCTTATCCTTAGCTGATGGTACCCCGATCTCAGATCTATCTTAGAGAAACAACCTGCTCCGCCTAGCTGGTCAAATAGATCGTCGATCCTAGGCAATGGGTACCTATTCTTGGTAGTGACTTTGTTCAACTGCCTGTAGTCGATACAAAGTCTAAGGGATCCATCCTTCTTCCTCACAAACAAGACCGGAGCACCCCAAGGTGAGGTACTCTGTCGGATGAAACCCTTGTCTACCAGCTCTTGCAACTGTTCCTTCAACTCCTTTAACTCGGCTGGGGCCATCCTGTAGGGAGGAATAGAGATCGGTCTAGTTCCAGGCACCAACTCTATCTCGAACTCTATCTCCCTAGCAGGTGGTAAACCTGGAAGCTCATCCGGAAAAACATCCTGAAACTCTCTGACAACTGGTACCGAGGCCGGCTCCCTGACCTGACTGTCTAGCTCTCTCACATGAGCTAAGTACCCCTGACATCCCTTCCTAAGCAACCTACGAGCCTGAAGAGCTGATATCAGACCTCTAGGTGTGCCCCTCTTGTCTCCTCTGAAGACAACCTCTGACCCGTTCTGATCTCTGAACCTGACTACCTTGTCCCTGCAGTCCAAGGTAGCACCATGGGTAGATAGCCAATCCATCCCTAGAATGACGTCAAAGTCTGTCAAATCTAGAACCACAAGGTCAGCGGAGAGGCATCTTCCCTCAATAAAAACTGGACTGTACTGGCAGACTGACACTGCCACTGACGGGTCACACTTGGGTCCACTGACCCATAGGGGACACTCTAACCCAGAGACTATCAGACCCAACCTCTCAACGGCTCTCGGAGCAATAAATGAATGAGATGCACCTGGGTCCATTAATGCATACACATCAGAACACCCAATGACGAGATTACCTGACACCACGGTGTTGGATGTGTTAGCCTCCTGCTGAGTCATGGTGAAGATCCTGGCTGGAGCTGATGGACCTTCACCTCGGGAACCAGAAGAAGAGGCTGCCCCTCTCCCTCTACCTCTGCCACTGCCCTGAGTCGTGGCTGGAACTGCTGGCTGTGCCACACTACCAGAAGCTGTCTGCTGGGGCTGGCCCATGAAAGGCGCTCTAGGACAATCCCGAGCCATGTGTCCCTCCTGTCCACATCTGAAACATGTGTTAGTCCCAGCTCGACACACTCCCCTGTGTGGTCTTCCACATCTCTGGCATTCTGTACCATCTGAGCCTGAGCTCGAGCCACCGCCAAATCCCAGACCGGATTTCAACTTGTTCCAAAACTTATTCTTCTTCGACTTCCTGGTGGTGTTATCCCACCTCTTCTTGCCTGAACTCTGAGAAGAGAACCCTGGTCCTCCTCTGCCTGGGGTCTTAACCCCTGAAGACTGGGTCACTGACTGCCTCACTGACCCCTCAACTATTGCACTTGCCTCCATTCTTCGAGCCATATCCACCACAGTGTGGAAACTTTCTCTCTCAGCTGACTGAACTAACGAGGAGTACCTGGAATGCAGCTTCATAACATATTTCTTGGCTTTCTTCGTATCTGAATCTAGAGCTTGCCCTGAAAAAGGCAATAGCTCCAAGAATTTATCCGTGAACTCCTCTACACTCATGTCTTCTGTCTGCCTCAGTTGCTCAAACTCAATCATCTTCAGTTCTCTAGAACTGTCTGGAAAAGCCCATCCAGCGAACTCATTCGCAAATTCTTCCCATGTCATACCGTCTAGTCTCGGGTCCACATAACACTTGAACCATTCCCGTGCCTTCTTGCACTTTAAAGTGAACCCTGCCATCTGAATGGCCCTGCTGTCACTTGCCCCTAGCTCATCAGTTATTGTCTTCACTACTCTCAGATACTCAAAGGGGTCATCCCCTGACTTATATTTGGGAGCATCTAGTTTGAGGTAATCTGTCATCTTTACCTTGCTCCCATCGACCGAGCTAGGTCTAGGAGGTTGAGTAACTGGGGCTGCTGGTTCTGTAGGTGGTGGAGGTGGAGGTGCAGCATTCCCCGAGGTGGGGTTTGCTGGGTTTGGATAGAAGGGTGAGGGTGGATAAGCTGGGTACTGTGTGTAAGGTGGATAGAAAGGTGGATAAGGCATGTAGGTAGGGTAGGGGTTAAAGCTGGAGTAATCCGATGTACCTCCCATCGGATACCCTGAACCCTGTGGGAAGGGTGGATAATGGGGTGGAAAACCATACCCCGAGGCCTGAACGCCTCCTTGAGACTCCCCTGTCCCTTCTTCCTGCATGCTCACATCCAGGTTCCCATCCCTCCTCTGATCCTCTTCCATAACCTCCCTCACATCTGAAGAACTTCCTCCTCTATCTGTCCCCCTTCTGCTAGCATCAAAAGACCTTCTAGGGTTCCTTGACACTCTTTCCCTGTTGGCTCTACAAGACATTGCCCTAGGCAATGTAGGAGGACGGGCGCTCGTGCCCTCATCCTCAGGTGGCACTCCAGTCAATCGCGCAGACCGACGAGTTCCTCTCATCCTGTTTTCTGAAAAACAGTACACATCAAGCAAGCATTAGCATCATATGGTTCATGTGGGCACACATGAACCCTCATTACATAAACATATCATAGCATATCATAGCATCAATGCACATGTATATAATCATGGCATTTCACATCATCATGTAAGACAGGACTCCACATCCTATCCTAGTGGACATGACCTTTCCTATTGTGCTTGACCTTCTATAACCTCTATGAGCCCGACACTCTAGGTCCGATCCTATGAACCTAGGGCTCGGATACCATTCTGTAATGACCCGAAAATCGGACCGCTACCGGCGCTAGGATCCGGGTCGACTTAAGGCCGCCAGGACCCGTAGCAAGCCAAACATACATCCTGGAAACCTGTTTAATCCCATACATGATCGAGAAAATACATAAAATTTAAAACTTTTCTTTCAAACATCCAACTCAACCTGAACATATACTGTACATAGTCATAATCATAATTATGATCCCTCTGTGGGACCTCAACAATGCCTCAAGGGCAAATACATCATGAGATGAGTTGGCTTTCATAACATTATAAAACATTTTGATCATGTAATAAAAGGGATACCTCAATACATAATGTCAAGCACAATATCTAATCCTCAATATCAATACACATAACATAACTATAACATACTGAAATCTCTTACATTAAATAATAATACAACTGTCATGTCCACAACTAACTATTACATAAACACTTCATATCTCTGGCTAACCTCCTGGTCTACCCTGTACCTGCACATCTGGGGTTAGGGGAGAGGGGTGAGCTACAAAGCCCAGTGAGCAGAATAGAGAAAACATATATTAAATTTTCATGCCATTATGTAATGCAACACATCACAACAAATCACATCTCGGATGGTATTGTCACCAATAGTCCTCTACATAGTCCAACTGTGCCGGGACGTAGAATGGGTACAACCGGTCTTTCCCTTAACATAACATATCATACAGTCCAACTGTGCCAGGGACGTAGAATGGGTACAACCTGGACTTCCTCTTACATCGTGCCAGGGACGTAGAATGGGTACAACCTGCACTTCCATACCATATCATGCCATAACATCATCATATCATATGAGGACTAAAGGATCATCCAATGACCAATCCACATCAACATCATAAATGCAATGCAACATATTCGTGAATACTAATGCAAGCAACCTATTATATCTCATGGCATTCATGATGCATGGATCATGCTCAAAATTCATATTTTATCTATTTTAAAACTTAAGGTTTATTCCACTCACCTCTGGCTAGCTCTGACAAACTCTGTAGCAGCTGGCTCACTGCTGGGGTCCTCGGTTCCTCGGGTCCGAACCTACACAGGTGGACTCCAAATGAGGGACCAAACATACATAAACATAACTCTAATATACTCCCCAAAAACCCCCTATAACATCATGAAATCATCACATAAAAACATGCAAGAAATGGCTGAACAGGGCACTTTCGGCGGCAGGTTCGGCGGCCGAAAGTCCCTCCAGAGCCGAAAGTCAGGCAGGTTCGGCGGCACCTTCGGCGGCCGAAACTCCCAGACAGAGACGAAACTCATGCATGTTCGGCGGCACCTTCGGCGGCCGAAAGTCCCAGACAGAGACGAAAGTCTCCTTTCGGGGGCAACTTCGGCAGCCGAAAGGCCTGCCTCACCAGCCATGTTCGGCGGCCGAAAGCTCCTTCGGCTGCCGAACCTGGTTTCTGCCAAAGGGCAGAAACTTTGGCTCCTCTATGCACATTTGCCTCCCAACTCTCAAATCATGCATAAACTCAACCAAAACATGTAAAAATACATACAATGGTTCCTAGGGGCCTCAAACTAACTTAAACCCCAACTACAACACACAAGGACAACACAAATCAACATACATTGTTCATCAAAACATCAAAACCCATAAACTCATCAACAAGCCTAAACATGCATCTCTACCCATAAAACAACTTAATGCTTGTTTAAAACACATAACAAGGGTGGATCCGAGCTTACCTCTTGAAGAAACGAGAGGAAAGGCGATCCTAGCTTGGAGATGGAGAGATTGAGCTCTTTGAACCTCCAAGTACCCAAAACTTGCTCTTTACTCACAGATCTTCAAAACAGAAGTTAAAACCCGTGAAAACCATGGAAGATCTAAGGAAAACACTCAAGATCGAGGGAGAGGTGGCGGAGACTCACCTTGGCCGACAACGGGGGAGAAAAAGCTCGCCCGTGCGGACCTAAGGGACCCTTTTATAGGTGGCTGGCCAGGCCACGTTCGGGGGCCGAATGTGCCTCCGCATGCATGCCATGTTCGGCGGCCGAACTTGACTTTCGGCGGCCGAACATGGACTTCCCTCACTCATGCTTTCGGGGGCCTAACGTGCCTCCAAAACGCATGCATGTTCGGCGGCCGAACTTGACTTTCGGCGGCCGAACCTGGGTTTTCCTCTAAAGACTTTTCATGCAAAAACTCATTTAAAAGCATACTTAAAATTATTAAAAATATGAAAACATATCATAAAAACATACTTTTACCCTTCTAGAGGTTTCCGACATCCGGGATTCCACCGGACGGTAGGAATTCCGATACCGGAGTCTAGCCGGGTATTACACTTACTGTCGAATCTGAACTCACTATCTTTGCCTGACTGAACAGTCCTGGCAATCTTCACTAATTCTGGGTCCTCATGCTGTTTCTGAGCCACCTGCTCCAGAAACAAGGGTGCCACTCTCATCTGGGCAACTAAAGCACCTGTACCAGAAAACTCCAACTGTAGTCCTTCATTCATGAGCTCGAAAAACTGCCTCACCACTGGCCTCCTCTCTGCTGAAATACGGGACAAACTGCCAAGTGATTTCCGACTTAAGGCGTCTGCTACCACATTTGCCTTACCCGGATGGTACTGGATCTTGCAATCATAGTCACTGAGCAGTTCTACCCATCTTCTCTGCCTCAAATTCAAATCTCTCTGACTCAGGATGTACTGCAGGCTCTTATGATCTGTGAAGATCTCACATTTTACCCCATAAAGGTAGTGCCTCCATATCTTGAGTGCAAAGATTACCGCTGCCATCTCTAGGTCATGTGTAGGGTAATTCAACTCGTACTTCTTCAGCTGCCTAGAAGCATAAGCAATCACCCTTTCATTCTGCATTAGTACACAACCCAGTCCCACACGGGACGCATCACAATAAACTGAGAAGTCTTCATTACTAGATGGCAGAGCTAACACTGGTGCTGAAGTCAACCTCTTCTTTAGCTCCTCAAAGCTCTCTTCGCACTGGTCGGTCCACACGAACCTCTGGTTCTTCTTAGTCAGTCTGGTCATGGGAGCTGCAATCTTAGAGAAGTCCTGAACGAACCTCCTATAGTAACCTGCCAAACCCAAGAAGCTCTTGATCTCTGTCACTGTAGTGGGTCTAGGCCAGTTAGCTACAGCTTCTACCTTCTTGGGGTCTACCTCGATTCCATTTTTTGACACCACATGCCCCAAGAAGGAGATGCTCCTCAGCCAAAACTCACACTTGGAGAACTTGGCGTACAAGCCATGTTCCCTCAAGGTCTGCAAGACCAACCTCAGATGATGGGCATGCTCCTCTGCATTCCTGGAATACACTAAGATATCATCTATGAAGACAATAACAAAGTGATCCAGGTATTGACTAAAAACTCTGTTCATGAGATCCATGAATGCTGCAGGGGCATTGGTTAACCCGAACGGTATCACAAGGAACTCATAATGCCCATATCTGGTCCTGAATGCTGTCTTCGGCACATCCTCTTCTCTTATCCTTAGCTGATGGTACCCCGATCTCAGATCTATTTTGGAGAAACAACCTGCTCCGGCTAGCTGGCCAAATAGATCGTTGATCCTTGGCAACGGGTACTTATTCTTGGTAGTGACCTTGTTCAACTGCCTGTAGTCGATACAAAGTCTAAGGGATCCATCTTTCTTTTTCACAAATAGCACTGGAGCACCCCAAGGTGAGGTACTCGGTCGGATGAAACCCCTATCTACCAGCTCTTGCAACTGTTCTTTTAACTCCTTCAATTCTGCTGGTGCCATCCTGTAGGGAGGGATAGAGATCGGTCTAGTTCCAGGCATCAACTCAATTTTGAACTCTATCTCCCTAACAGGTGGTAAACCTGGCAGCTCGTCTGGGAACACATCTAAGAACTCACTGACCACAGGCACTGAGGCGGGCTCTCTAACATGACTATCCAGCTCTCTCACATGAGCTAGAAAACCTTGACAACCCCTCCTGAGTAGCCTACGAGCCTGAAGGGCTGATATCAAACCTCTAGGTGTACTCCCCCTGTCTCCTCTGAAGACAACCTCTGACCCATCCTGACATCTGAACCTGACTACCTTGTCTCTGCAATCCAAGGTAGCACCATGGGTAGATAGCCAATCCATCCCTAGAATGACGTCAAAATCTGTCAAATCTAGAACCACAAGGTCGGCGGACAGGCATCTTCCCTCCACAAAAACTGGACTACACTGGCAGACTGACTCTGCCACTGACGGGTCACACTTGGGTCCGCTGACCCATAGGGGACACTCTAACCCAGAGACCATCAATCCCAACCTCTCGACGGCCCTCGGAGCAATGAAAGAATGAGATGCACCAGGGTCCAATAATGCATACACATCAGAACAACCAATGATGAGATTACCTGACACCACGGTGTTGGATGTGTTTGCCTCCTGCTGAGTCATGGTGAAGATCCGTGCTGGAGCTGACGGACCCTCACCCCTGAAGCCTGCTGAAGAAGAGGCTGCCCCTCTTCCTCTGCCTCTGCCACTAGCCTGAGTCGCGGCTGGAGCTACTGGTTGAGCTACACTGCCAGAAGCTGTCTGCTGGGACTGTGCCATAGGAACTGCTCTTGGACACTCCCGAGCCATGTGGCCCTCTTGCTCACATCTGAAACATACATTCGTCCCAGCCCAGCAGACTCCCTTGTGTGGCTTACCACACCTTGCACATACTGCATTATCTGCACCAGAGCTTGAGCCACTACCTAATCCCAAACCTGACTTAATCTTGCTCCAGAACTTGTTCTTCTTAGACTTGGCTTTACCCCATCTCTTACTGCCTGAACTGAGAGAAGAAGGGTCTAACTTTCCCCCACCGGGGTCTTGGAACCAGAAGGCTGTGCCACTGACTGCTTGACTTTCCCTTCGATGATACCACTAGCCTCCATCCTCCGAGCCATATCCACTATGGCATGGAAACTCTCCCTCTCTGCTGACTGAATCAAGGAGGAATACCTGGAATGGAGCCTCATGATATACCTCCTTGACTTCCTCTGATCTGTGTCCAGATTCTGCCCAGCATACGGCAACAGCTCCAAGAATCTGTCTGTATACTCATCCACGCTCATCTCATCAGTCTGCCTCAACTGCTCAAATTCAATCATTTGCAGCTCCCTGGAACTGTCAGGGAAAGCCCATCCTACAAACTCATTGGCAAACTCCTCCCAGGATAGACTATCCAACCTCGGGTTCACATAGTTCTTAAACCACTCTCGGGCCTTCTTGCATTTTAATGTGAACACAGCCATCTGAATGGCTCTACTGTCATCAGCTCCTATCTCATCTGTAATTGTCTTGACCCTCTCAAGGTGCACAAACGGGTCATCACTGGTTTCAAACTGGGGAGCACCTAGCTTCATGTAATCGGTCATCTTGACCTTGCTCCCCCCAGATGAGCTAGGTTTAGGCATTTGGGTTTCTGGGACAGTAGGTGCTGGTGGTGGTGGAGGAGGTGCAGCATCCCCCGGGGTAGGGTTTGCTGTGCCTGGATGGTAGGGTGGGGGTGGATACATAGGGTACTGTGGGTACGGTGGGTAGAAAGGTGGGTATGGCATCTGAGAGTGATAAGGGTTAAAACTGGGGTAATCCGATGTACCTCCCATCGAATACCCGGGATTATGAGAAAAGGGTGGGTAGTAAGGTGGCTGAACAAATCCCGAGGCCTGAGTGCCTCCTTGGGACTCTCCCATTCCCTCTTCCGACATACTTACTCCGAGACTACCATCCCTCCTCTGATCCACATCTATCTGATCCCCCACATCCTCTGACATATCCCCTTGCACTGTTCCCCTCACTGATCTGCTTCTACCCAGATCCAAAGACCTTCTAGGGTCTCTTACTGGTCTTTCTCTGTTGGACCTACTAGACATTGCCCTAGGCAATGCAGGAGGACGGGCATCAGTGCCCTCGTCCTGGGGTGGTACTCCAGTCAATCGTGCAGATCGACGAGTTCCTCTCATCCTGTTTACTGAAAAACAACACACATCACATAAACATTAGCATCAAATGGTTCATGTGGAAACACATAAACCCGCATCACATACATCACATACATAGCATATCATTAATGCACATGCATAAAATCATGGCATTTCACATCATCATTGAAGACAGGACTCTTTATCCTATCCTAATGGACATGATCTTCCTATTGTGCTTGACCTTCTATAACCTCTATGAGCCCGACACTCTAGGTCCGACCATATGAACCTAGGGCTCTGATACCAATCTGTAACGATCCGAAAATCCGGACCGCTATCGGCGCTAGGATCCAGGTCGGCATAAGGCCGCCGGGACCCGTAGCAAGCCTAACATTCATCCTGTGAACCTGTTTAATCCCATACATGATCAACACATATATAAAAATTTTGAACTTTTCCTTACATTCAGTCACCAAACTCAACCTGTGCATGCACTATACATAAACATAGTCATAAACATTATCTCCTCTTTGGAGTCTCATCATTGCCCCACTGGGGTGACATAACATGTATTGAGTTTGGTTTACAATAAACATCATTAAACATTAAGATCATGTACTAGAAAGGGATTAACATAATACTATGGTCAAGCACAACTCTAAACTTTCATAAGCATTATTACATAACATTTCTACATCATACTCTTACATGACTGTACTCAACATAACATAACAACATTTATCATGTCCACACTAGCTATTACATGACCATGACTTCATTACTCTTGCTGACCTCCTGGTCTATCCTGTACCTGCAAACCTGAGGGTTAAGGGAGAGGGGTGAGCTACTAGAGCCCAGTGAGCAGAATAATAAAAACATATATTAACATTCATGCTTTCATGAAATGTGTCACATCACAGACAATTTACATCTAGGGTGAACCTGTCACCAAATAGTCCCAGCATCATATCCGTGCCAGGCCGTAGAATGGGGTCCTGGTCTTCCTGTCATATCATAACATTACTTACCATTGCCCCAAGGCCTCATCTGGTATCTAATCTTCGCATTCCATATCGTGCCAGGCCGTAGAATGGGGTCCTGGTCTTTCATTCCGTGCCAGGCCGTAGAATGGGGTCCTGGTCTTTTCTCAGGGACTAATTGGATCATACAGCATTCACCCACATCCACAACCAAGAATGCAGTGCAACATATTCGTGGATTCTAATGCAACAACCTATTATACATGCTGAAACATTTATTATTTACTTTAAAACATAAAGAGTTATTCTTCTCACCTCTGGTTAGCTCAGACCAGACACTGGGGCAGCTGACTCACTGCTGGGGTCCTCAGTTCCTCGGGTCCGAACCTACACAGGTGGACTCAAATGAGGGACCAAACATCTATGAACATGACTCTAAAAATACTCCCTAAAAACCCCCTAAAATACCTTAAAACATCCATAGAAAACATGCAAAGGAGGGTTGAACAGGGCACTTTCGGCGGCAGGTTCGGCGGCCGAAAGGCCCTCCAGAGCCGAAAGTCATGCACCTTCGGCGGCACTTTCGGCAGCCGAAGGTTCCCTCCAGAGACGAAACTCATGCATGTTCGGCGGCACCTTCGGTGGCCGAAAGTCCCTTCCAGAGCTGAAAGTCATCTTTCGGGGCAGGGTTCGGCAGCCGATTCATGCTACCACAGGCAGGTTTGGCGGCCGAAAGAACCTTCGGCTGCTGAAAGAACCTTCGGCTGCCGAACCTGGTTTCTCCCTAAAGGGCAGAAACTCAGCTCCAACATGCACAAACGCCTCCCAACACATTCAATCATGCATTCTCCTATTCTACAACATGCATACTCAAGCATACAAGCTCCTAGGGGCTTCAAACTATCCTAAACCCCATCTACAACACATCAAACAACCCACATTGTTCATAAACATACATAAACTCATAAACATAACCATAACCTATCATGCATTTCTACCCCATAGATCTTCATAAAACTAGTTTAAAACATGCAAGAAAGGTTGGATCTAAGCTTACCTCTTGAAGATCGAGAGGAAAGACGATCCTAGCTTGGAGGTAGGGAGAAATCCACTCTTTGGTCTCCAAGCTTCCAAACTTGCTCTTTTTGCTCAAATCTCTTCAAATCAACATAAAGCTTGTTAAAACGTGAAAGATCGGAGGGAAAACATCAAAAACGAACAGTAGGAGAGCATGAACTCACCGTGGCCGAAAATGGGGAGAAAACTCGCCCGTTTCGGCCATGGAGCTCTTATATAGGGCTGGCAGACCACCTTTCGGCAGCCGAACGTGCCCCCACATCTCATGCAAGTTCGGCGGCCAAACCTTTGAGATTTTTGGAAGCCTAACTTGCCCCCTTAAACCATCCAATATTCGGCGGCCGAACCTAGAAATGTCTCCTTGGTCTTTTTCATTTAAAAACTCAATTTCCTTTTTGCTTAAAACCGTAAAATACATTAAAACATTTATGAAAACATGATTTTACCCTTCTAGAGGTTTTCGATATCTGAGATTCCACCAGACGGTAGGAATTCCGATACCGGAGTCTAGCCGGGTATTACAAATCAGATGTAGAAGGACTTTTCATTTTCAAAATTTTAATTGATTACGGTGCTTTTATCGATGAGATTACACACCACTAGAAACACACTAAATACTTTTGACAGTCATTTCATTTTTCTCTTTGATCAAACCTGAAAGAGAACCCTCTCCTTGCAAAGGAATAATTGATTGAAAATCATATCTCTCTCTCCAGCTGAAGATCACAATGAGCTACAAGCAATATGATTTTTGCTACGGGGTGATTCTAGGAAAAATAGAACTGGTTCATTACATCTTAACCCCTTAACTACTCTTAAAATTCATAGAGTTAATTTTCTATTTCATATTCATCTGAATTTTGAGTCATTTTTTTAAAAAATAAAGATTATGAAGGAAAGATTAATTGTTTGAGTTCAATTTTTTGTTTCCTATGAAAAGAATAAGAAATACCTTTGGAATCTTATGTTTATAAGTTTCTATTGTATTTATAGACTATCCCTAGACGCATAATTGAAGCCTTAGGCAGACCACCTATAAAATATATCACAGTAACCAACAACATTCATAGAGGGTAAGAGTAAGAGTGGAACATTTGCCTCATAAACATGAACTTAAGCATTATATTGATGATGAAATTGGTCATTTGATTGTCTGGTATCACATACAACCCTTGTGGGTTATGAGTTTTAAAGTTATTTCGAGTAAGAAAATGAATATCTACATATTCAAAAGAAATGGATCTAAATTTAATTGCAACACTCGACCTCCACTCCGATCACCTGCTAATGCTAGTCCTTCAACACAAGCTGATGTAATTAACATCTTTGATGAAGAAAGTGAGGATGATGAGGATAACTTTGATGACAATGAAGAAGATTTCGAGAATGATAATTCTGATAGTTAAGTATCATGCTAATTTATCTTTTTCACTAAGAATTTGCAAATAGCTATCATGTCACAATTTTTATGACTTAAATTTATTATCATTTTCTAGTAAATGTTATTGTGATGCCACAAATAGTAGAAGATCACATGTTTATTTATCATATGAACAAGCATGATTACAAGTACAGAGTGACAATCCTTAATATTATTTGACTCATTTGGGTTTTAATTTTATCATTATTGATTTGCCAAAACTTATTTATCATGATTTTCAATTGATGCTAAAACTTTTTTATGTTTGTCTTATCAAACAGAACATCCCTATTGATTTTTTAAGATCTCACATTGGATTTAAGAGGAAGACTATATATATTTATAGCAGTGAGCATGATCTTCATTGGAGGTGTGAATATGTGCCGAGATCTAACAAGAAAGGAGAATTGGCAAAGGGAATGATTGAAAATGGATGGATTCAATTTGTCACAGTACATAAACTGAGAAAAATTAATGAAATTGAGTTCATTATGAGTGCAAATGAACCAAAACATATTCTGTTTCATGCCATAATTAGAAGGCCAGATATATGAAGTCATGAAGATAATAATTCCAGTATATATATAAATATTTGTTATGATTATTGGTCACATTTGGAACAACATTTTCCTTTTTGATGAATGATGTATGTTTTATTTTTTATCATGTATATACTCTATATGAAATGTTTATAATATATATTTTCATTTTGTATTAATAATATATTTAATTTAGAGTGCTATAAATTATGAATAGCTCACTTACATGATAAACAAAATTATAACAGTATAACACTATTAACTTAATTACCTCAAATACTTTTTTTTTTTACTTTAACATCAAATATTTGTATATTTACTTTGATAGTATAATTCAATCAATTAATTTTTTTTTGTGATTGCATAAACTTATTGAGTTAAAATTTAAAGTCTACTTTATTTGTATAAGATTTGCATGACTGGTTTTTCATTTATAAAGTCTACTTTATTTAAACAATATAACCTGTTATATATATTTTATCAGTAAATAAGTCTTAAAAATAACTGTTAAACTTAGCATTAGAAAATGAAATTGATATAATTTCATATTCTTAATAATTATTCCGTTATCATTTTTTCAGCAGATACCTTATTTTTTAAATATTATTTGTAACACTTTAATTGAAATATTAAACGACTGATAGACATAAAAGTGCAAGAAATATTATATTCCATCAAAATTTATTATTTCTTGAAAAACAAAATCCTATGTACATCCCAATAAATAAAGCAACTGATTGAAATTTGCATTATCAAATTTATTTGCTTCCTCTATAACTCCTACATTTGATGTTGTTGCACATGATGAAGGTTCTCCATCTACGTTCTTTTTTTATTCAACATAATGATTGTATGCTTCAATAGCCTCTGCTTTTGTAATATAAAATTTATATAAACTCTTGTTAACCTAGTAACATTAGGTGTACACTCGTGCCAAAAAGTGTATATTCTAGGTTAACACCTTCAAAAACAACATAATACTTTTGTATCTTCTTTCCTTTCATCATAGCAAAATATATCGCTAAATAGTGAAAAGAATTCAAAAGAATGATGAAAATGATACAAAGATGAGATGAAGTGTCTTTTTATATAGATGTCGGATGTTCTTACAGAAGTGAAGATAAAATTTAAATCATCCTTCAAGAACAAATGGAGATGTTGATGTTCTTGAATCTAAGAAGGTATTCTCGATAAAGACAGAAAAAAAATGTATAGAAGAAAATGATCTTGTAGTAGGAGTTGGCGTGTAAAAGCAATGAAAATTAAGAAGGATTCAAGAGAAAATGAAGTAGATGTTGGTATTATTGAGTTTAAGAAGAAGACTTAATAAAAAAGAAGAAATCTATAAGAATATGAAATGAAAGAGAAAACTTGATAATAAAGTTATAATAAATTGGGGGATATAAAGTAGTTGACATGCTTATAGAAAATAGAACTCCATTTTGAAAAATTGAAATACTTAATGGATGAGAGAGAGTTTGAAATTTGAAATTCAAATTTTACACTTTATTTGAGAAAAAATAGAAGAAGGACAATAAAGTAAAAACACATTATGAAATTACTTGAATAACCTCATTGATCCACATTTATTGTGGATCAAGTTGAGTCATTAAGCTTTTTCCTAAAATAAATATAAATACAAACAATCCCCACCTACTCAAACCTAGGCCGAACTAGGGCTTGCAATTATAGACGAATAGAATAAATCTCATAGTATTTTCAATTTAATATAGCTATAAATTAGATTTAAGGAGGCTTCATATACTTTAAATGCCGAATTATTCAATATTTCTCATCACCTTTAATTGTAATAAACTAAAGAATACTCTGAAAACACCCAAATAAAACCAGAACATGACTCCTATCACTAGATGTCTAAGATCTCAAAGAAAAAAAAAAATACATGCACATATATTCATACCCTTTGCTATATAAAATGGAGATATAACTATTTTTATTAAAGAATTAAAGTTAATTTTTTTAATATACATTCACTCATATTATTCAATTACTAAATTTTTATTGTAATTAATTAATAAATCAAGCATAAGAATCTAATTAATAAATCATTATCTCATAAAAAAGTGATATAAATTAAGACGGATAAAAATAAAAACTAAGTCTATGTTTATTGAAATGAAAGTATAATTCATGTTTAAAGTAAATAAATATTTCATTCATTTAAATATTTAATTTGAAAATATAATTATTTATTTTTTAGCTACTATAATTATTGTTTTTATTATACTTTATTTTAATTTATGTTTAATAATAAAGTGGAGTTATATTTTATTTATTTATAGTAATTATTGAAAAAATATATTTTAAGATACAGCATTTATACTGTACTGGTAACCTCATGAAACAATATATTTCTTAACTATATAATAATATAATATTTGATAATCTATAAAAAAAAATTCCTTAATTGCCTTGGTAATAATATATTCTAAGAAAATTTTGAAACAGTGGAAATGGAGATGCGGGGTATCGATCCCCGTACCTCTCGCATGCTAAGCGAGCGCTCTACCATCTGAGCTACATCCCCGGGACGGTGGAAGACGATCGCAGCTCAAAATGGGGGAGTTAGATGTCCTCTTGCCCTTGGTTTTTTCTTTTTCTATATTTTTTTTGGTCATACTCGCCCTTGGTTTATGAGTCCTGGAATGTATCTTGTCCGAAGAAAGGGGCAGCGGCGACAACCCACAGAGGAAAATGCTGAGAAGAGTGTTACTGAAACAAGCTTCTACTTGCCGTCACTTTCTGTCCAACGGTGCAGCAACTTCTATTTCACTTCCCTTGCATAGGAGCCACTCTTCTTATTCATCGTCTTCACATTCAGAATCCCCTAACGCTACTTTTGCCGAACATTTGGAGAACCAGAATGCCCAATCCACCACTACCATTTCCGTTGACCGATCTGGGCTTTATAACCCCTCTGGTGCCACTCTTTTCTTTCTCTATCTGTCTCATCATTTTTTAAATGTCATACCCATTGAAGGATTTTTTTTTTTTAATGAATTGCAGAGCATTCTCACGAACCCACTTCGGAGTCGGAGCTTATCAAGCACCTGAAAGGCATTATCAAGGTTTAAATTGTATTAGTTATAATTGTATATTGTAGTGGTTGTGTTTGGACTTCGATATGTATGTTGTTTTTTTACGTAGTGAAGCTGTTCGTTGAAATGTCCCTATAAGTTTTCATGATTGTTCTTGCAACTATTCAATTAGAAAACGGTGCAACTATTCAATTAGAAAACGGGAAAGGAAAAGAGGTACTGAAAAGGTTCGCTCAATTATTGACGAATAGGGCCTAATTGTGGAGATTTTAGGAGAAAACACACAACTGGTATTAATTGCGCTTATCAGTTAGAAACCGCTTAAGGGTTGCCCGTTTCTTTTTGTGTGTGTGAGTGTCGAGGTCTCCAACTTTATTTAGTTAAACTTGGAAGCCCCAGTTTCATAAACTTGAATAGGAAACTGGGGAATAAGTTTTCAGCTACAGTTTCTATGGAACAGTTTTAAAGTTTATCAAGTTTCTTTAAAATGATGCATCCTAAGTTTAACAGTTTTCGTCTTCTATTTTAGATGGACAAATGACTTGGAAAATGGAGAGGAAAAATGGATTCCCTTTTCTTTAAGATGATGCATCCTAACTTTCATCTTCATTATGTAGAGAAATTCATGCAATTAAGTTTGAAAAGTGATGCATATATTCCATCAACTGTATCCAAACAGAATGAGATTTGGTAAGAAAGGGAATCTAAGCAAGGTTCCCTGCAGCACAAGTCACTATATTACATTGAATGAAAATGAAAATTTGGAATGCCCTTTATCTTCATACGCAGTGTGGTGATGGTATGGTAGGCTTCATCAGATCATTTTGTGAGACAATGTGATTTTCCAGATTCCAGAACTCGCAAAGCATTTCTTTTGGGTGCATTTATATGGCATTAACCATTTTCCCCTTCTCTAATATCGTATGAGTATGAGATTTGATTTCTAATGTCAATTGCTATGTTCCTTTCTGTGCTTGTCAACCAGAATCATGATTCTTAGCATCAAAATAACTAAATTGCCTAAATTAGTTGAAAAGAAAATATTTAGGTCTATGTATATTGGCATGAAAACGTTGATTTTAATGTTCCAGATCTCTAATGATCTATGATCCGGATTGTAATTCATGAGGTGTCTGATGTTTGGTGAGACTGTTTCTATCTCAAAGATAATGGGAAACTCCAGCTTGGAACTTAGAATATAACTTATGATTCAACTATAAAGTACAGGGAATAAGTTCTGTTAAGTTTATAGTGATATTGATGAATAGTATATCTTAAGTCTTAACTGTTGTGCTGATGGATATTGTACATGTAATGTTACAAATATTCCTTGTCCCATGTTGTGAGATAGCTCATAGGGAGGTAGATATATATATTTTTTGCCCCATACTCTACTATATGTGATCTGCTTATTTTGGAATTTGATTCTCTTTACTGGTCGGTTTTCCAGTTCCGTGGTGGCCCAATTACAGTGGCAGAGTATATGGAAGAAGTTTTGACAAACCCTAAAGCTGGGTTCTACATTAATCGAGATGTTTTTGGAGCAGAAGGTGATTTCATAACATCTCCTGAAGTTAGCCAGATGTTTGGGGAGGTAATTATCAGTGCTGTATGAGAAATTAGGGTTAGTCATAATCAATAATGGAACATCTCATATATGTATATATATATATATATATATATTATTTATCAAAAAAATAGAAAGGATCCAGTGAAACTTAATATTTCAAATTCAACAAAATCCTTGATTTCCACTTTTTCTTCTTATGAAGAAACTGAAAGTTGAAAGAGAGTGAATTTTTACTACAAAATAAAATAAATGGCCTCTTTCAAAATTATCTTAAGTAATGTTGGTTCATTCTGATTTAGTATATGTGAAATTTTTCAACTATAGTTTACTCGTGCCTTCTCCTTCCCCCCTCCTTTTTTTTTTTTTTTTTTATCAATTCTGCTCTATTTTAAGGTGTTTGATAATATTGGTCAGCTCATTTTTAGATTTTGGACTCTTCTTGTTTTAATTCCTATTTAGTTGCTGGCTTAAATTTACCTTTTTAATGTAACCTTAGATGGTTGGTGTGTGGGCAATGTGTTTATGGGAGCAAATGGGACAGCCGAAAGAAGTGAACCTTGTAGAGCTTGGTCCAGGTCGAGGAACCCTTATGGCTGATCTTCTGCGTGTATGATGTCCCAACTCTAATTATGATAATTTGTCAGGTTACAATTTTATGCCAAGTAGTAAATAATGATGTTCTCTCCTTTGCCTCGAGTAGGAAGTTGTTTTTTGCTTTTTACTAAGTGTAAATTTTACATCCAGGGCGTCTCAAAGTTTAAGGGCTTCACTGAATCATTGCATATACACATGGTAGAATGTAGTCCAGTGTTACAGAAACTTCAACATGGCAATTTAAAATGTGTGGAAGAACATACTACCTGTGAAGGTGTTGAGAGAAGAAATATTAGCACATTGGCAGGAACACCTATATCATGGCATGCTGAACTAGAGCAGGTTCCACCAGGATGTATGGGAGTTTTCTTCTAAATCTTTCAGTCAACATTCCATTCGAACACGAGTATAATTAGTGGATTTATTTTAAATTGACATTATTCTAACACTTGCTCTTCTTCTTTGCAACTCTAAGAAAATTGTCATCTCTTCCCCTGATCAAGTTCATTTGTTTTCTGATGTTTCAGCACCTGTAATCATCATTGCCCATGAGTTTTATGATGCTTTACCAGTTCATCAGTTTCAGGTTCGTCTAGTTTATTCAGTTGTACAGGTCTGGTTTAAAATTGCTCTCTCTCTCTCAGTCTAAAATTAATAAACGAAAATGCTTTCAAACTTTTGTTCTTAGTGCAAATATGTCCAGTCCTTTAATTTTATCAATTTGAGACTAATTTAAGAATCCCCCTCCCCCAACATTCTTCCCCCTTGTATCATTCTGATTTGACAATTCCTACAGAGGGCTTCTCGTGGCTGGTGTGAGAAAATGGTTGATATTTCTGAGGATTCAACGTAAGAATTGTAGTTTAATCCAAAAAGTTTAGTCTCTTTCTATATATAAAATCTAGAGAAAAGTAATTTGAAACATGCTTTATACATTGTTTAGGTTTCGATTTGTTTTGTCTCCACAGCCAACACCTGCAACGCTCTATTTAATGAAGCGCTGCAAGTGGGCTGCAACTGAAGAAGAAATTGAGAAGCTTAATCACATAGAAGTTTGCCCCAAAGCAATGGATTTGACTCATACAATTGCCAAGAGAATAAGTTCTGATGGAGGAGGGGCACTTATAATTGATTATGGTCTAAATGGAGTGGTCTCAGACAGTTTGCAGGTATAATTTCTTGTTATTTTATTGCCGGTGGTTCTATTATTTTAGATTTTTACTGCCTAAATAGTGGTCTTAGATAATATTCAAGCCTGGTTCTTGAGTTGAGACTTGAGGCAATTAACACTGTAATTCGATGCAAGTGATTTTATTATTTAAGACTTACTAACACAAATATGGATTCTCCATGTACTTTGCACCTTACAATGTCTGAATACTTCAGCATCTCTATGGTTTGTACACTTGTGGTATTGTTCCATATTTTCTCTCTGTTTTAAAGGTCTCTTCTTTTTTTTTTGGGTCAAATTTTAAAACTTTCATTGGGGTCTGAAGTATTTGTATTCCTTGCAACAGAAACTGTGCGTTGAATTTGTGTTGAACTTCTTTTACTTGACGTACATGTTTTTGCCTGTATTATATTTTTCCAGGCAATTAGGAAACACAAGTTCGTTGACATACTAGACAATCCTGGGTCTGCTGATCTTAGTGCTTACGTTGATTTTGCTGCCATCAGACACTCTGCTGAGGAAGCTTCAGGTGTGTCTCCTCATTACGTGGGTTCTATTTGCATCTTTTTCCTTCTTTCCCCCTCTCGTAGTACCTTATCAAATCTAAATGCATTTGAAAACTAAACTGGAGAAGAAACAATGAAATCAATTGATAGCATTGACAATCTTTTCAGAAGATGTGTCTGTCCACGGCCCAATTACCCAGTCCCATTTGCTTGGTTCTCTGGGAATAAATTTCCGTGTGGAAGCATTGCTGCAGAACTGCACAGATGAACAAGCAGAGTCCCTAAGGACGGGATACTGGCGGCTGGTGGGTGAAGGTGAAGCTCCATTCTGGGAGGGACCCGATGAACAGGTGCCTATTGGCATGGGTACCCGGTATTTGGCAATGGCTATTGTGAAGAAGAAGCAAGGTGTTCCAGTTCCATTCCAATAAAGTTGGAAATGCTTCTTCATTCATGTTTTGTAAGATTTTGTGTCTTAAGCATTTGTACATCAATAGTTTATTCTTTTTATCCAATAAGTTAATAGTTTTAGTTTTTACGTTTCTTGCAAAATCTTGTTCCATCTTTTATGTTGATGTGTGTGTTCAATGCTATTCTTAGTTCTTACTCTGGGATTGGATTAAAATGGTCATTTCTCTGTTCAGATGTTATAAATAGACGATATAAAAATAATTTGAAAAACCTCTCAATATATAATATTTCTACTTCAGTCTCTAATGAAATTTCCCCTTCAATTGAAAAAAAAAAAAAAAAAAAAGAAGAAAAGAAGGAAAGAAAGGAAAAACTGTCATTTTATTCATGGAGAATTTACTATTTAATTACAATGTTATGAAAAATTTATTAATTGATGTTTTAATTTTGAAGAATATATTAAAATCTCTTTAAAATTTTAAAAAATTTATTAATTAATTTTTATGTTAATTTTTAATTGTTAACTATTTAATTTTTATGATTGGAAAAAAACTCATTCTGGTTTGAAAATATATAAAAAACTACTATATTATTTAGTTTTTATGATTGGAAAAAAATTCATTAGCTGGTTTGAAAATATATAAAAATTCTACTATAATTAATTTTTCTATAGGTAATATTTTAATTTTTTTTATAATATTTAATAGTTAAAATTAATAAAAAAATTTAATTAATAAATTTTTTGGAAATATTTTAATGTAAGTAACCACTTGTCATTTAATTCCTCAGTCGAAGATAACAATCCGATTCAATTAGTTAGAATTTGAATGGTGGGCTTGTGGATTTAGATTGAACTAGTCCAGTTTAATTTCTTGATTGTGAACTACTCCCGCTAATAACAAAATTGATTAATTTTTAGGGATAATAACAAAAAAAATTCTGAAATATTAAAATTAACTAATATATTTTAAATTATTTATTTACACCTATTTAAATTTGTTTATATTTTACGTTAAGTTTAACCGATAAATTTAATGTTATGGTTGTCCTGATCAGTATAAAAAATTAATATTTTAATATAATTTAAATATATAATTATAAAAAAATTTAAATTTTATTAATTTCAACAATTTTATTCTAACTTGTTTTTAATAAATATATCTTAAATCAATCTTTTATTTATGATTTTGAATGACATATTTATAAGAGAATTTATTTTTTTTTTAAAATTTTATTTTGATATTGACAAGTATAATTTTTTACGTAATTATTAATTATAAGTATTATGATAATAATATTAAAATAAATAAAAATCATAATTTTAGCAATCTGAAAAATTAATTATTCTTATTATATATTTTGGATTTATTAAACTATCGGTTGACTTTCAATTAGAGTAATAAATATAATCAATTTTGTAAATGGAGAAAATCATTCTACTTGATTTACTAGAGTTAATATTATCATCTATTAATAAAAAAATATTAAAAAATGAGTTATTAATTTTTTAAAAATATTATTTGAAATTATAAATAAATTAATTAAAAATTAAAAATTAAAAATCAAACCAAATTAAAAAAATTAATTTGATATATTTATTAAAAAAATTTGAAGTACATTTTTTAAAATTCATAAAGTTTAGAATTTTTTTAACAATGATTAGTATATTAAAATATTAATTTTTAATACTAATTAAAATAATAACCTAATATTTAGGTTTAATAATTAAATTTAACGATATGATATAAATAAATTTAGGTGATTTTAAAATATATTTATTAATTTTTATAATTTAAGATATATATATATATAAAATGCAAATAATTTATGCACTCCAAGGCTTAGTTTAGTGGAAAGTGCATCCTGTAGCCTTGAAAGGTCTAAGGTTCGACTCTCCCAACCCCTATTTCAAAAAAAAAAAAAATACAAATAATTTATAAATTTTTTTAACAATTACCATAAATTTTAACAGTTTTAATATCTATCGGGTTAACTTGAAGAACTAGATTAATAAAGGCCTACAATGCTACTAAAAAATTTTTTTTTTTTTTGTTGTAGAAAGAAAATATTTTGTTATTGAATTTCACAATAGAGATTATAATCTATTTATACATGAGAGACAGTATTTAATAAGAATGAAAATCAAATATATGATTATACAATCCTAAGATTAGGGAACTGATCCATCTATCAATATTTATTTCCTATATTAACATATTTACTTCCTATAACCTATAACACTCCCCCTCAAGTTGGAATATAAATATTAATCATGCTCAACTTGTTACATATATAATCAATTTCAGCTATAAGGACAACTAACCCAAAACAATCAAAATAAACGAAAGATCAGAAGAACAAAACCCGTTAACGTGAACAGTACTCGTGAACAGTAACCATAGACTATACTGTGAACAGTACGCGATGAACCGTATCCGATGAACAATGCTCAATGTCTCCAAATATTATCCTTTATGAGTAACCAAATGAACAGAGCCCTAAATCTCCAAATATTACCGTAACCCAAATGAACAGAACCCTAAGTCTCCAAATGTTATCCTTTATGGGTAACCAAAATGAACAGAGCCCTAAATCTCCAAATGTTACCCTTTTATGGATAACCAAATGAACAGAGCTCTAAGTCTCTAAATATTACCGTAACCTAAATGAACATAACCCTAAGTCTCCAAATGTTACCCTTTTATGGGTCATCCAAAATGAACAGAGTTCTAAGTCTTCAAATGTTACCTTTTATGGGTAACCCAAATGAACAGAGTCCTAAATCTCCAAATGTTGGACGGAATCCACAAGCTAGCAGGTGGACGTCACACTCTCCTCTGCTAAATTTGCGACATCCTCGCCGCAACTGAATCAAATACAATTGTTAAACCAAGATCGGACCCTCGGGTATTGTGGTTCGCTAGTACCTTGGGCGGCTCCACCTCGTCTCACACAGCTCCACCTCGTCTCACATGGGTAGCTCTTTCCTCGCAGCCTCACTAGCTCTGCACAATTTGTCTGATCCAGGGTGGCTCTGATACCATGTAGAAAGATAATATTTTGTTGTTGTATTTCACAATAGAGATTACAACCTATTTATACATGAAAGACGGTATCTAACAGGAAGGAAAATAAAATATATGATTATACAATCCTAAGATTAAGGAACTGATCCATCTATCAATATTTACTTTCTATATTAACATATTTACTTCCTATAACTTTAACATTTTTAACTAATGTTATTTTTTTAAATCATTAAATGTTCAAAATTCATTTCATATTAAGTTTTACATTTTCGCGTCTACCAATATTATTTTTTAAGTTGCTTATGTATTTATTTATTTTGCCAAAATAATTATACAATCCAATAATATAATGGTTGAAATAACTAAATTGTTTATAAATAAAAAATTGGTTTTGTCATTAAAATATAATAGTAGATGTTTCCAATTTATTAGTCTACTGTTAAAACTTGCAAGAGTAATAGTTAACATTTTTTTTAATGTTATACCTAATGTCTCATTAAAAATAAAAAATATTAATATATTGATGTTGTTGAGACTAAAATGATGATATGACCGGAATGAGTCTGAGTGACAATTGGCCTGAACTTACAAAGGAGACAAAGTGCGGTGGTGGTGGGTGTTCACGGCAGCCACTCTGACGCTCAAGTCAGTAATTAAACGAGTAGAGAAAATGTACTAAAATGCTTAGAGTTTTAGTATTTTAGAATAGCGTAACTTGGTCTATATGGTTCTTATACATTTATATTATAAGAGATAGAGATAAATATGGCATTAAATTGATAATTCGGTGGTAATGTGGCCATCTGCTTAATATGGGATATTACTAGCTATTTAGGTGAAAATTCTGCTATCTCAGGTGTAATAGAGATATGTCGGACCGTGCTTGATAACGGTAATTTCGTGTCAAGACTCGCCTTATTGAGGGAAGAACGAGTCTTTTGGTGATAACCCGGGTGCTAAGGTGTTCAGATCTTTCTTACCTCGGGATGGACCACATCTTCTACTCACCTGATCCTTGCCGCATGGATCTATCTCGTGATGACAACTCATAACTAATTTTTTGCAGTTGTTATGTAGCATCAGAGGTCCCCCGCGGGTCTTTGATTCTTTAGATTCGAAGGAGACATTTCATCTTATTGACTTCGTGGCGTAACTTGATTGTTTACACCATTTTGCCTTCCCTTGGTCATAATGGTATCCTTGTTTTTCGGTCCATTTTAAAGACTTTGTCGGCTACGCATCTGTATAAGAACCCCTGTAATACCCGGCTAGACTCCGGTATCGGAATTCCTACCGTCCGGTGGAATTTCAGATGTCGGAGACCTCTAGAAGGGGTAAAAACCATGTTTTCTTAAAATGTTTTGATGTAATTTATGGTTTTTAATGAAAATAAATCCAAGTTTTGAGTGGAGAGGGCCTTGGAGACTTTGCCAGGTTCGACCGCCGAAAGTCATGTTCGGCCGCCGAACGTGGGGAGGTTTTGGGAGCGCTTTAGGCCTCCGAAAGTCTTGTTTAAATCAGCCAAGGTTCGGCCGCCGAACCTCATGTTCGGCCGCCGAACTTGCATGCGCTGTGGGGGCACGTTAGGCCGCCGAAAGGTGGTAAGGACAGCCCTATAAAAGGACCCCATGGCCGAAACGGGCAAGCTTTTCTTCCCGTTTTCGGCCAAGGTGAGTTCTCCACTGCCCCTCCTCTGTTTTGAGCTTCTCCCTTCGAGTTTTCATGTTTTTCTTATGAGTTTTCACCTTGTTTTGAAGATTTTCGAGTTTAAAGCAAGTTTTGGAGCTTTGAGGTTCAAGAACTCAAATCTCTCCCATCTCCGAGCTAGGGTCGTTTTCCTCTCGATCTACAAGAGGTAAGGGCCGATCTTGAGCTCACTACAAGTTTTAAGTTGATTCTTGAAGTAGAAATACATGTGTAGGGTTTTTATGAGTTTTTGGGTTTTGTTGGATTATGGGAAATGTATGTTGGATTTGTGTTGTTTGATGTGTTGTAGATGGGGTGTTAGTTGGTTTGAAGCCCCTAGGAACTTGTATGCTTGAGTATGTGTGTTGTAGAATAGGATTATGCATGTTTATAAGGTTTGGGAGGCATTGGAGGCAAGAGGAGCCAAGTTTCTGCCCTTTGGCAGAAACCAGGTTCGGCAGCCGAAGGACTTTCGGCTGCCGAACATGGCTGAGGAGGCAAGCCTTTCGGCTGCCGAAGCCTGCCCCCGAAAAGAGACTTTCGTCTCTGTCTGGGACTTTCGGCCGCCGAAGGTGCCGCCGAACCTGCCCTGTTCAGCCTTCCTTTGCATGTTTTTGCATGATTGTTTTGAGGTGTTTTAGGGGGTTTTTGGGGGATATTTTTAGAGTTATGTTCTAGTTGTTTGGTCCCTCATTTGAGTCCACCTGTGTAGGTTCGGACCCGAGGGACCGAGGACCCCAGCAGTGAGTTAGCTGCATCAGTCTTTGTCAGAGCTAGCCAAGAGGTGAGTAGAATAAACCTTTACGATTTAAAGTAAATAAATTATAAGTTTTTAGCATGTTCATGCATCATGAATGCCATGCGATGAATTAGGTTGTTTGCATTAGAATTCACGAATATGTTGCATTGCATTTATGATGTTGATGTGGATTGGTTATTGGATGACCCTTTAGTCCTCATATGATATGATGATGTTATGGCATGGTATGGTATGGAAGTCCAGGTTGTACCCATTCTACGTCCCTGGCACTATGTAAGAGAAAGTCCAGCTTGTACCCATTCTACGTCCCTGGCACATTGGAATGTTATGATATGTTATGTTAAGAGAAAGACCGGTTGTACCCATTCTACGTCCCGGCACTTTGGAATGTAGAGGACTATTGGTGACAATACCATCCGAGATGTGATTTGTTGTGATGTGTTGCATTACATGATGGCATGAGATTTTAAATGTTGTTTTCTATTATTCTGCTCACTGGGCTCTAGTAGCTCACCCCTTTTCCCTAATCCCCCAGGATTGCAGGTACGGGCTAGATAGAGAAGTCAAGAAGAGTAAAGTCATGTGTTTGTAATAAATAGAAAGTGGACATGATAAATTATAAGATGATGTAAAGTTTGAATAGTCATGTTATGTATAATGATATTAAGGATTAGAAGTTGTGCTTGACCCTATGGATGTTGTTATCCCTTTTATTACATGATCTTAGATGTTTTATGATGTAGATGTAAACCAACTCAACATATGTTATGCCACCCATTGGGGGCATTGATGAGATCCCACAGAGGGGTCAAGTTTATGATTATGACTATGTTCAGTGCATGCACAGGTTGAGTTTGGTGTATGATAGAATGTATGAAAGAAAAGTTTTAAATTTTCATGTATGTTCTTGATCATGTATGGGATTAAACAGGTTTACAGGTCACATGTCAGGCTTGCTACGGGTCCCGGCGGCCTTAAGCCGATTTGGATCCTAGCGCCGATAGCGGTCCGATTTTTGGGTCGTTACAGAATGGTATCAGAGCCCTAGGTTCATATGGTCGGACCTAGAGCGTCAGGCTCATAGATGTTATAGAAGGTCAAGCACAATAGGAAGATCATGTCCACTAGGATAGGATGTGGAGTCCTGTCTTGCATGATGATGTGAAATGCCATGATTATATACATGTGCATTAATGCTATGATGTGAACGATATGTATGTGATGCGGGTTCATGTGTGCCCACATGAACCATATGATGCTAACGTTTATGTGATGTGTACTGTTTTTCAGAAAACAGGATGAGAGGAACTCGTCGATCTGCACGATTGACTGGAGTGCCACTTGAGGATGAGGGCATGAGCGCCCGTCCTCCTACATTGCCTAGGGCAATGTCTAGTAGGTCTAACAGAGAAAGAGCAGTAAGAGACCCTAGAAGGTCTCTGGATCTGAGTAGGAGCAGATCAGTGAGGGGAACAGTTTAGGGAGGAATGTCAGAAGACATGGGGGATGATATGGATGTAGAGCAGAGGAGGGATGGTAGTCTGGGAGTTAGCATGTCAGAAGAGGGAATGGGAGAGTTCCAAGGAGGCACTCAGGCCTCGGGATTTGTTCAGCCACCCTACTACCCACACTTCTCACAAAATCCCGGGTATTCGATGGGAGGTACATCGGATTACCCTAGCTTCACCCCTTATCCCACACAGATGCCATACCCACCCTACTACCCACCATATTCATAATACCCAATGTATCCACCCCCACCTTACTATCCAAATCCAGCAAACCCTACCTCAGAAAATGTTGCACCACCTCCACCACCTACAGAACCAGCAGCCCCAGTTACTCAACCTTCTAGACCTAGCTCAGCCAGTGGGAGTAAGATCAAGATGACCGACTACATGAAATTGGGTGCTCCTCAGTATGAAAAAGGGGATGACCCATTTGTGTATCTTGAAAGGGTTAAGGTGATCACAGATAAGATTGGGGCTGATGACAATAGAGCCATTCAGATGGCTGGGTTCACTCTTAAGTGCAAGAAGGCACGAGAGTAGTTCAAGAATTATGTGAACCCGAAAGTGGATAGCATGTCTTGGGAGGAGTTTGCAAACGAGTTTGCAGGATGGGCTTTCCCAGATAGTTCAAGGGAGCTGAAGATGATAGAGTTTGAGCAGTTGAGGCAGACTGATGAGATGGGTGTAGAGGAGTTCACAGACAGATTCTTGGAGCTGTTGCCGTTTGCAGGGCAAAATCTTGACTCAGACCAGAAAAGGTCAAGGAGTTATATCATGAAACTCCACTCCAGATATTCCTCCTTGATCCAGTCAGTAGATAGGGAGAGCTTCCATGCCATAGTGGATATGGCCCGAAAAATGGAGGCCAGTGCCATTGTTCAGGGAACAGTCAGTCAGTCAGTGGCACAATCTTCTGGTTCCAAGACCCCAGGCTCTTCTTCTCTGAGTGCAGCAGCTTCAGGTAGCAAAAAGTGGAGTAACACCACTAGAAAGCCGAAGAAGAACAAGTTCTGGAACAAAGTCAAGTCTAGTCTGGGACTAGGGAGTGGCTCAAGCTCTAGTGCGGATAATGGAGTTTGTGCAAAGTGTGGTAGGCCACACAAGGGAGTTTGCCGGGCTGGGACAGCAGCTTGCTTCAGATGCGGGCAAGATGGACACATGGCTCGGGAGTGTCCTAGAACAGTACCTATGGCTCAGTCCCAGCAGACAGCTTCAGGGAGTGTAGCTCAGCCAGCAGCTCCAGCCACGACTCAGGCCAGTGGCAGAGGCAGAGGGAGAGGGGCAGCCTCTTCTTCAGCGGGTTTCAGAGGTGAAGGTCCATCAGCTCCAGCACGGATCTTCACGATGACTCAACAGGAGGCAGATGCATCTAACACCGTGGTGGCAGGTAACTTAGTCATTGGTTGTTCAGATGTGTATGCCTTGATGGACCCTGGTGCATCTCATTCTTTTTTTGCTCCGAGAGCCGTCGAGAGGTTGGGTCTGATGATCTCTGGGTTAGAGTGTCCTCTCTGGGTCAGTGGACCCAAGTGTGATCCATCAGTGGCAGAGTCAGTCTGCCAGTGCAGTCCAGTCTTTGTTGAGGGAAGATGCCTTTCCGTCGACCTTGTGGTTCTAGACTTGACAGATTTTGACGTCATTCTAGGGATGGACTGGTTATCTACCCATGGAGCTACCTTGGACTGCAGGGACAAGGTAGTCAGGTTTAGAGGTCAGGATGGGTCAGAGGTTGTCTTCAGGGGAGACAGGAGGGGTACACCTAGAGGTCTGATATCAGCTCTTCAGGCTCGTAGGTTGCTTAGGAAGGGATGTCAGGGGTATTTGGCTCATGTGAGAGAGCTTAGCAGTCAGGTTAGAGAGCCCGCCTCGGTGCCAGTGGTTAGAGAGTTTCTAGACGTTTTCCCAGACGAGCTGCCAGGTTTACCACCTACTAGGGAGATAGAGTTCGAGATAGAATTGATGCCTGGAACCAGACCGATCTCTATCCCTCCCTACAGGATGGCTCCAGCTGAGTTGAAAGAATTGAAAGAACAGTTGCAAGAGCTGGTAGAAAAGGGCTTCATCCGACCGAGCACTTCACCTTGGGGTGCACCAGTTTTGTTTGTGAGAAAGAAGGATGGATCCCTTAGGCTTTGTATCGACTACAGGCAGTTGAACAAAGTCACTACCAAGAATAAGTACCCGTTGCCTAGGATCGACGATCTATTTGACCAGCTAGCCGGAGCGGGTTGTTTCTCCAAAATAGATCTGAGGTCCGGGTATCATCAGCTGAGGATCAGGGAGGAAGATGTGCCAAAGACAACTTTCAGGACCAGATATGGGCATTTTGAGTTCCTTGTAATGCTGTTCGGGTTAACCAACGCCCCTACAGCATTCATGGATCTCATGAACAGAGTGTTTAGCCAGTACCTGGATCACTTCGTTATTGTCTTCATAAATGATATCTTAGTGTATTCCAGGAATGCAGAGGAGCATGCCCATCATTTGAGGTTGGTTCTGCAGACCTTGAGGGAACATTGCTTGTATGCCAAGTTCTCTAAGTGTGAGTGATGGCTGAGGAGCATTTCGTTCTTGGGGCATGTAGTGTCAGAGAATGGGATAGAGGTGGACCCCAAGAAGATAGAAGCTATGGCTAACTGGCCTAGACCCACTTCAGTGTCAGAGATCAGGAGTTTCTTGGGTTTGGCAGGTTACTACAGGAGGTTCGTCCAGGACTTCTCAAAAGTTGCAGCTCCTCTGACCAGGTTAACCAGGAAGAATCAAAAGTTTGTGTGGACCGACCAGTGCGAAGAGAGTTTTGAAGAGCTTAAGAAGGGGTTGACTTCAGCACCAGTATTAGCCTTGCCATCTAGTGATGAAAACTTTACAGTCTTTTGTGATGCGTCCCGTGTGGGACCGGGTTGTGTACTAATGCAGAATGAGAGGGTGATTGCTTATGCTTCTAGGCAGCTGAAGAAGCATGAGTTGAATTACCCCACACATGACCTTGAGATGGCAGCAGTAATCTTTGCACTCAAGATGTGGAGGCACTACCTCTATGGGATAAAATGTGAGATCTTCACAGATCATAAGAGCCTGCAGTACATCCTGAGTCAAAGAGATTTGAACTTGAGACAGAGAAGATGGGTAGAGCTGCTGAGTGATTACGATTGCAAGATTCAGTATCATCCGGGTAAGGCGAATGTCGTGGCAGACGCCCTAAGCCGGAAGTCACTAGGCAGTCTATCCCACATCACAGCAGAGAGGAGACCAGTGGTGAAGGAGTTTTACAAGCTCGTTGATGAAGGTCTACAGTTGGAGTTGTCTGGTACATGTGCTTTAGTGGCCCAGATGAGAATGACACCTGTGTTTCTGGAGCAAGTGGCTCAGAAACAGCATGAGGACCCAGAGTTAGTGAAGATTGCCAGGACTGTTCAGTCAGGCAAGGACAGTGAGTTCAGATTTGACAGTAAGGGGATCCTCCGCTATGGGAGCAGACTTTGTGTACCAGATGACATAGGACTAAAAGGAGACATTATGAGGGAGGCTCATAATGCAAGATACAGCGTTCACCCCGGAGCCACCAAGATGTATCAAGATCTGAAGAAAGTTTATTGGTGGCCAGCGATGAAGAAAGAAGTGGCACAGTTTGTGTCAGCCTGCGAAGTGTGTCAGAGGGTGAAGCTGGAACATCAGAAGCCGGCTGGAATGCTTAACCCGCTACCTATTCCAGAGTGGAAATGGGAGAATATAGCTATGGACTTCATAGTGGGGTTACCGGCAACGTCCAACAGATTGGACTCCATATGGGTGATTGTGGACAGACTCACCAAATCTGCTCACTTCATCCCGGTCAGGAGTGGCTATTCTGTAGACAAGTTGGCGCAGGTGTATGTAGATGAGATCGTCAGGCTGCATGGGGTTCCTGTTTCAATAGTGTCTGATAGAGGGTCCCAGTTCACCTCTAGGTTTTGGCGGAGTCTGCAGAATGCCATGGGTACTAGGTTGGATTTCAGTACTGCCTTCCACCCCCAGACGGATGGACAATCAGAGAGGACCATCCAGACAATAGAGGATATGCTTAGAATGTGTGTGCTGGACTTTGGCGGTTCTTGGAGGCAGCATCTACCTTTGGTGGAGTTTGCCTACAATAACAGCCATCATGCTAGCATCGGGATGGCTCCATATGAAGCTTTATATGGAAGGAAGTGCAGGTCACCTGTTTGCTGGGAAGAAGTTGGAGAGAAGGCCTTGGCAGGGCCTGAGCTAGTAGAGATTACCAGCAGGGTAGTACCCATAATCAGAGAAAGGATCAAGACTGCTACAACCAGACAGAAGAGTTATGCAGACATCCGCAGACGGCAAGTAGAGTTTCAGGAGGGGGATCTGGTATTGCTCAAGGTGTCTCCTATGAAAGGAGTGGTTCGCTTTGGGAAGAAAGGTAAACTAGCCCCACGATACATTTGACCCTTTGAAATCTTGCAGAAGATTGGGAATGTGTCGTACAAGCTGGATTTACCTGCTTCAATGGAAAGAATCCATCCGGTTTTCCATGTTTCAATGTTGAGAAAGTTTGTGTCAGATCCGGGCAAGGTTCTTAGTGAGCCTGATGTGGAGATCCAAGAGGATCTCACCTATGTTGAGCAGCCAGTGCGGATGATAGACACCCAGATCAGAAAGCTGAGAAACAAGGAAATCCCGATGGTGAAAGTCCTGTGGAACCACCACAATATGGAAGAATGCACTTGGGAGACACGGGAGTCCATGCTCCAGCAATACCCTTATCTTTTCTGAGGTTTGTTCCTTGTGAGTTTTATGTGCTTTGTATGTATGATATGTGTATGCCATGCTATGTGCTAGTTGAGGAACATTCGGGGACGAATGTTCTTAAGGGGGGGAGAATGTAATACCCGGCTAGACTCCGGTATCGGAATTCCTACCGTCCAGTGGAATCTCGGATGTCGGAGACCTCTAGAAGGGGTAAAAACCATGTTTTCTTAAAATGTTTTGATGTAATTTATGGTTTTTAATGAAAATAAATCCAAGTTTTGAGTGGAGAGGGCCTTGGAGACTTTGCCAGGTTCGGCCGCCGAAAGTCATGTTCGGCCGCCGAACATGGGGAGGTTTTGGGAGCGCTTTAGGCCTCCGAAAGTCTTGTTTAAATCAGCCAAGGTTCGGCCGCCGAACCTCATGTTCGGCCGCCGAACTTGCATGCGCTGTGGGGGCACGTTAGGCCGCCGAAAGGTGGTAAGGACAACCCTATAAAAGGACCCCATGGCCGAAACGGGCAAGCTTTTCTTCCCGTTTTCGGCCAAGATGAGTTCTCCACTGCCCCTCCTCTGTTTTGAGCTTCTCCCTTCGAGTTTTCATGTTTTTCTTATGAGTTTTCACCTTATTTTGAAGATTTTCGAGTTTAAAGCAAGTTTTGGAGCTTTGAGGTTCAAGAACTCAAATCTCTCCCATCTCCGAGCTAGGGTCGTTTTCCTCTCGATCTATAAGAGGTAAGGGCCGATCTTGAGCTCACTACAAGTTTTAAGTTGATTCTTGAAGTAGAAATGCATGTGTAGGGTTTTTATGAGTTTTTGGGTTTTGTTGGATTATGGGAAATGTATGTTGGATTTGTGTTGTTTGATGTGTTGTAGATGGGGTGTTAGTTGGTTTGAAGCCCCTAGGAACTTGTATGCTTGAGTATGTGTGTTGTAGAATAGGATTATGCATGTTTATAAGGTTTGGGAGGCATTGGAGGCAAGAGGAGCCAAGTTTCTGCCCTTTGGCAGAAACCAGGTTCGGCAGCCGAAGGACTTTCGGCCGCCGAACATGGCTGGGGAGGCAAGCCTTTCGGCTGCCGAAGCCTGCCCCCGAAAAGAGACTTTCGTCTCTGTCTGGGACTTTCGGCCGCCGAAGGTGCCGCCGAACTTGCCCTGTTCAGCCTTCCTTTGCATGTTTTTGCATGATTGTGTTGAGGTGTTTTAGGGGGTTTTTGGGGGATATTTTTAGAGTTATGTTCTAGTTGTTTGGTCCCTCATTTGAGTCCACCTGTGTAGGTTCAGACCAGAGGAACTGAGGACCCCAGCAGTGAGTTAGCTGCATCAGTCTTTGTCAGAGCTAGCCAAGAGGTGAGTAGAATAAACCTTTACGATTTAAAGTAAATAAATTATAAGTTTTTAGCATGTTCATGCATCATGAATGCCATGCGATGAATTAGGTTGTTTGCATTAGAATTCATGAATATGTTGCATTGCATTTATGATGTTGATGTGGATTGGTTATTGGATGACCCTTTAGTCCTCATATGATATGATGATGTTACGGCATGGTATGGTATGGAAGTCCAGGTTGTACCCATTCTACGTCCCTAGCACTATGTAAGAGAAAGTCCAGGTTGAACCCATTCTATGTCCGTGGCACATTGGAATGTTATCATATGTTATGTTAAGAGAAAGACCGGTTGTACCCATTCTACATCCCGGCACTTTGGAATGTAGAGGACTATTGGTGACAATACCATCCGAGATGTGATTTGTTGTGATGTGTTGCATTACATGATGGCATGAGATTTTAAATGTTGTTTTCTATTATTCTGCTCACTGGGCTCTAGTAGCTCACCCCTTTTCTCTAATCCCCCAGGATTGTAGGTACGGGCTAGACAGAGAAGTCAAGAAGAGTAAAGTCATGTGTTTGTAATAAATAGAAAGTGGACATGATAAATTGTAAGATGATGTAAAGTTTGAATAGTCATGTTATGTATAATGATATTAAGGATTAGAAGTTGTGCTTGACCCTATGGATGTTGTTATCCCTTTTATTACATGATCTTAGATGTTTTATGATGTAGATGTAAACCAACTCAACATATGTTATGAAACCCATTGGGGGCATTGATGAGATCCCACAGAGGGGTCAAGTTTATGATTATGACTATGTTCAGTGCATGCACAGGTTGAGTTTGGTGTATGATAGAATATATGAAAGAAAAGTTTTAAATTTTGATGTATGTTCTTGATCATATATGAGATTAAATAGGTTTACAGGTCACATGTCAGGCTTGCTACGGGTCCCGGCGGCCTTAAGCCGATCTGGATCCTAGCGCCGGTAGCGGTCCGATTTTCGGGTCGTTACAACCCCTTTCTTCTTTTGTATTTGGCAATTATCATTTTTTGGGGAACATAGAGTGGAGTGTCTTCTTACTTTTTCCTTTTAAATATAACCAGGCCTGTGCGAAGGACGTCATCGTGGTCTACAAAGCGCAGCCGAATGTGAATTTTTGTGAAGGCACAGGCATATTGCTGGAGATTGTGTTTGGCCCAACTATGGTGCCTCTTCGGCATTGTGATCCTCAGGCTTTTATAGTTATACTTTTTGGCACTAAGGGCTATAACTAGTCTAAGTGTCACGACTTTCATGAGAAGGGTTAGATTATGGAAGATTGATTTTGAAGGCAAGGCCAGGAAGGCAGTTGGGGAGACAGTTCTTCGCATGGCCTTTCAGATTGTGTCTTCTATAGGATCAGATTTTAAGAGTTCTGATGTAATAAAAACTTTATTTGAGTTCTCTTTTTATCTCCTTATAATCTTTTGTAAGAAAAATGCTTATTTTGCCTATTTATCAGCAAACACGCATTCTCCTCTACCCCGTATGACACCATGGCTTTTTAATTCTTATTTGTTCTTGTTTGAAAGGTTGTTTGTTCTTGATTGGAAGGTCCGCTTATCCTTCAATGGCTTCCCCCTCATTTTTTTGGGGGTCAATATATCCCCTCCTCAACTCTCTTAGTGTGTATGACCTCTTTTCTGGGCCTAAGGCCTAAATGGTCTGGCGGACATTGCCTTGGGACCTGGCCTGGCGAAAATCGCATTATGGCCTTAGTTAATGGGATTAACACTTGAATGGTCTGACAAAAACTGCCTTGTGACCTAACCTGGTGAAAACTGCCTTGTGACCTTAATTAATGGGACCAATGTTTGAATGGTCTAGTGAAAACCGCCTTGTGACCTGACTTGATGGAAACTACCTTGTGGCCTTGATTAATGGGACTAATGTTCGAATGATTTGGAGAAAACTACCTTGTGACTTGCCTTAGTGAAAACTGCATTGTAGCCTTAATTAATGGGACCAACGCCCAAATGGTCTATTAATTAGACTTCCTTTTGGATAAGGCAATCCATCGTTCCTCGTTACTGAGATTCTCATCATATGAAAATGATCTTGTCAACTCATTATTGATAAAATTTTCTCAAGTTACAAATATTCCATGCATGGGGAATAACTTATCCATTTAGCTTGGCCAGCTTATAGGATCCGGGACGAATAATCTTTGTGACCTTAAATGATCCTTTTCAGTTTTCTCCTAGCTTACCGGGTTCAGCATTTTGACATCACTACCTGTGACGTCTACTCTTTTGAGGATCAAGTTTCCCACATTGTTGTTGAATATTCTTATAATACCCGGCTAGACTCCGGTATCGAAATTCCTACCGTCCGGTGGAATCTCGGATGTAGAAAACCTCTAGAAGGGTAAAACCATATTTTTATAAAATGTTTTAATGTATTTTATGATTTTAAGTAAGAAAGAAATTGAATTTTAAATGAAAAAGACCATGGAGGCATTTTCAGGTTCGGCCGCCGAACCTCAAGTTCAGCCGCCGAACATTGGATAGTTTAGGGGGGCAAGTTAGTCTTCCGAAAGTGGTTCAGGTTCGGCCGCCAAACCTCATGTTCGGCCACCAAACTTGCATGAGTTTTGGAGGCACTTTAGGCTGCCGAAAGGTGGTCTGGCCAGCCCTTATAAAAGGGCTTCATGGCTGAAACAGGCGAGCTTTCTCCCCATTTTCGGCCAACGGTGAGTCCATGCTCTCCCATGGTCGTTTTTGACGATTTTCCTCGAATCTTTCAAGTTTTAACAAGTGTTTGCTTGGTTTTTGAAGATTTGTGAGCTTAAAGCAAGTTTTGAAGCTTGAAGACCCAAGGAGTGAGATTTCTCCCATCTCCGAGTTAGATCACCTCTCATCTCGTTCTCCAAGAGGTAAGAGTAGATCCTTAGCTCATTTTATGTTTTAAACGAGTTTTATGAAGGTTTATGGGATAGAAATGCATATTTAGGTTATTATTGAGTTTATGGGTTTATGTTGAGTTTTTGGGCAATGTATGTTGTTTATGTATGTTTGATGTGTTGTAGTTGGGGTTTAGGATAGTTTAAGACCCCTATATGCTTGTTGACTTGAGTTTGCTTGTTGTAGAATAGGTAAATGCATGATTGAATGGTTTGGGAGGCAAATGTGCATGTTGATAGCTGAGTTCTGCCATTTGGAAGAACTCAGGTTCGGGAGCCGAAGGGACTTTCGGCCGCCGAACCTGCCTGTGTAGGCAAGCCTTTTGGCTGCCGAACCCTGCCCCCGAAAGTGGACTTTCGGCTCTGGAAGGGACTTTCGGCCGCCGAAGGTGCCGCCGAACATGCATGAGTTTCGTCTTTGGAAGGAACCATCGGCCGCTGAAAGTGCCGCCGAAGGTGCATGACTTTCGTCTCTGGAGGGACTTTCGGCCGCCGAACCTGCAGCCGAAAGTGCCCTGTCCAGCCTTCCTTTGCATGATTTTTATGATTGTTTTAAGGTATTTTAGGGGATTTTTGGGGAGTATTTTAGAGTCATGTTCATGAATGTTTGGTCCCTCATTTGAGTCCACTTGTGTAGGTTCGGACCCGAGGAACCGAGGACCCCAGCAGTGAGACAGCTGCTTCAGTGTCTTGTCAGAACTAGCCAGAGGTGAGTGGAATAACTCTTTATGTTTCAAAGCAAATAATGAAAGTTTTAGCATGATTCACGCATCATGAATGCCATGAGATATATTAGGGTGCTTGCATTTGAATTCACGAATATGTTGCATCGCATATTATGCTGTTGATGTGGATGAATGTTGAATGATCCATTAGCCCTCATATGTTATGACATGATGATATGATATGGAAGTCCAGGCGTGCCTGCTCTACGCCCCTGGCACTATGTAAGAGAAAGTCCGGGCGTGCCTGCACTACGCCCCCGACACGATTGGATATGTATGTTATGATATGGAAGTCCAGGCGTGCCTGCACTATGCTCCTGGCATGATTAGACTGTATGGAGGGCTAGATAGTGACAAGTTCATCCTTGATGTGATTTGTTTGTGCTGTGATGCATTCCATGATATCATATGTTTTAAATACAATGTTTTATTATTCTGCTCACTGGGCTCTAGTAGCTCACCCCACTCCCTAATTTCCCCAGGTTTGCAGGTACGGGATAGACCAGGAGGTCAGCTAGAGTAAAGTCATGTCTATGTAATAGTTAGAAGTGGATATGAGAATGATGTAATGTAAAATAAAGTACAGTCATGTAATGTAATGATGCCTATTGAGGTTTATAGTTGTGCTTGACCCTAGTATGTTGTTAATCCCTTTTTGGTTACATGATCTATTGATGAAATGTTCTATGATGTTATGGGAACCAAACTTATTATATGTCATGCTACCCCATTAGGGCATTGATGAGGACTCCAATGTGGGGTTGACAGTTATGTTTATGAGTTGTGCATGCACAGGTTAAGTTTGGTTATTGAATGAGAAAGTTCAAAATTGTTATGTATGTGTTGATCATGTATGGGATTAAACAGGTATACAGGTTGTATGTTAGGCTTGCTACGGGTCCCAACGGCCTTAAGCCGATCTGGATCCTAGCGCCGGTAGCGGTCCGATTTCTGGGTCGTTACAATTCTGGACATTTTATTCCTGTAAGCCGCCATTCTTATTGCGGTCTTTTCCTGTAAGAATTCGGCTTGGTCCAAACGGAATTGCGTTTCCTCGGGGTGTTCCAAAATTTTGGAATATTGTGTCCTGAAGCTACTTACTTATATTTCCATAGGAATGACCGCTTCCACCTCATATATAAGGAAAAAAGGTGTTTCTTCAGTAGCTGTTCTGGGAGTAGTCTTATATGTCCATAGTATGTGAGGCAATTCCTCGAACCAATTACCTTTGGCTTGGTCGAGTCACTCCTTTAGCCCCTGTAATATAGTCCTGTTTGTGACTTCTGTCATACTATTGGATTAGGGTGGTAGGCTGAGCTAAACCTCAAATAAATCTCCCATTTTTTACAAAAGTCTTTAAACCTGATACTTGCAAACTGAGTTCTATTATCGATATTCATTATTTTGGGTATTCCGAAACGGATGAATATATTTTTTTTCTAAAAAAAGAGATTACTAGCTAGATAGTGATGGAATGTACTGCCTCAGCTTCTGCCCATTTATTAAAGTGGTCTATTGTCACGACAATAAACTTTCTTGATCCAGACGCCTTAGGAAAAGGGCTCAGGATGTCTATCTACTGCTGAAAGAAAGGCTAGAGACTTTCGATGGCCACTTGCATTTCTCCTAGTGTCTTTGGGATGTTGGCCTGTACCTGACACCTTTGATACTTTTGGACCAATTACTTCGCATTCTGTATTATCATGGGCCAATAGTATCATTGTCTAAATGCTTTTCGAGTGATTATTCGAGCTCCTTCATAACTCCTGTAATCACCTTCATGGATATCTTTTAGGATTTCCTGGCCTTTCTCTTTCATAACACATTGCAACCATGGCTGTATGGAGGATCTCCTATATAACCAAACATCAATTAATGCGTGCTTAGAAGACTTTCTTATTAACTGTATGGCTAATAACTTATAAGCTGAAAGATCATCCTGGGTCAAGAATTTATATATGGGCGTCAACCACGACTCTTCTTCTTCTATGGAGAGAGACTCTTCCATTTCTGTCGCTGGAGTGTGCAACTCGTTGAACTGGAATAGTTGGGTTAAGTGTTGTTCACCCGCCACTGCCATTTTGGCTAATAGATCTACTTCTTCATTGTTACCTCTGGCCACTTGGTGAAGTTCACAGTCGCCTTGTCTGTCCTTGATTTTCTTTATTATGAACTAGACATTTTCTTCATATTTGACGAGGTTCCGTTCTCGAACCTTGAATTGTCCCTGGCACTGATTGACAACCAATTGTGAGTCACTAAAAATAATTGATTTTTTGATACATAGCTCCTTGACGATTCTTAGGGCCATTATTACGGCCTCATGCTCAGCCACATTGTTGGTGGCTTTAAAGGCGAGCTTCGCCATATACTAAAGCTTTATACCGGTTTGGGATTGCAAAAGGATCCCAATTCCTGCGCCCTCGGCTCCGTAAGCTCCATCTGCCTAAACTTTCCATTCTTCTTTGGTTGCTTTAGAGGACTCTGAGAGTTCCAGTGGTGGAGTCTATTTCTGCCACAAAATCGGCTAGGACCTAGGCCTTCATAGCCTTTTTGGGAATATACCTGATATCGTAGGCTGTAATATTACCGCCTAGGTGGACAATCGTTCTGAAAGCTCCCGTCTATGTAAAATCTTTTGCACGGGATAATCAGTTCTAACTTCCATAGTGTGTGACTTGAAGTGTAACGACTCGGAAACCGGACCGCTACCGGCGCAAGGATCCAGATCGGCATAAGACCGTCGGGACCCGTAGCAAGCCTAACATACATTCTGTATACCTGTTAAATCTCATACATGATCAAACATATACATAAAACTTTAAACTTATTATTTCATTTACCAAGCTCAACCTGTGCATGCACAACTCATAAACATAAAACCCCACACTGGAGCCCTCATCAAATGCTCCAATGGGGCAACATCTCATACATTAAGCCTGGTTTACATAAACATCATTAAAACTTTCCATTAAAAAGATCATGTGAAAAAGGGATTAACTTTACATACTAGGGTCAAGCACAACTCTAAACCTCAATATACATCATTACATTACAATACATTACTAAACTTTACATTACATCATTTTCATGCCCACATCTAGCTATTACATAAAACATTACTTTACTCTTGTTGACTTCCTGATCTATCCCGTACCTGCAAACCTGGGGGATTAAGGGAATGGGGTGAGCTACTAGAGTCCAGTGAGCAGAATAATAAAACATTATATTTAAAGTTCATGCTTTCATGAAATGCATCACATCACAAACAAATCACCTTAAGGATGAACTTGTCACCAATAGCCCTCTTCATTTCCATTAGTGCCAGAACGTAGAATGGGTCCTGGTCTTTCTCTTACATAACATATCATAACATTCCAATGTATAAGGGATGTAGAATGGGTCTTCCTGGACTTTCTCTTACATAGTGCCAGGGACGTAGAATGGGTCTTCCTGGACTTCCATACCGTATCATCATCATATCATATGAGGGCTAATGGATCACTCAATGTTCATCCACATCAACAACATAATATGCAATACAACATATTCGTGAATTCTAATGCAAACAACCTAATATATCTCATGGCATTCATGATGCGTGATTCATGCTAAAACTTTCATTATTTGCTTTGAAATATAAAGAGTCATTCTACTCACCTCAGGCTAGCTCTGACAAGACACTGAAGCAGCTATCTCACTGCTGGGGTCCTCGGTTCCTCGGGTCCGAACCTACACTGGTGGACTCAAATGAGGGACCAAACATACATGAACATGACTCTAACATACTCCCCAAAAACCCCCTAAAACACCTTAAAACAATCATAGAAAACATGCAAAGGAAGGCTGAATAGGGCACTTTCAGCGGCAGGTTCGGCGGCCGAAAGTCCCTCCAGAGCCGAAACTCAGCCACTTTCGGCGGCACCTTCGGCGGCCGAAAGTGGTTCTAGAGCCGAAACTCATGCATGTTTGGCGGCACTTTCGGCGGCCGAATCTCCCCTCCAGAGCCGAAAGTCCACTTTCGGGAGCAGGATTCGGCAGCCGAAAGCTTGCCTCCACAGGCAGGTTCGGCGGCCGAAAGTCCCTTTGGCTGCCGAACTTGAGTTCTTCCAAAGTGGCAGAACTCAGCCATTCAATGCACATTTGCCTCCCAAACCAATCCAACATGCATTTAGCTATTCTACAACATGCATACACAAGCAAATAAGCATTTAGAGGTCTCAAACTATCCTAAACCCCAACACAAACACATAAGGCAACTCAAACAACATACATTACCCAAAAACTCAACATTTGCCCTAACAACAAACAACTAACTTACACATGCATTTCTACCCCATAAACTTTCATAAAACTTGTTTAAAACATGAAATGAGCTAAGGATCTACTCTTACCTCTTGAAGATCGAGAGGGGAGGTGATCTAAACTTGGAGATGGGAGAAATCTAGCTCCTTGGGTCTCCAAGCTCCAAAACTTGATCTTAGCTCCAAAACTCTTCAAAACCAAGTTAGAACTCGTTAAAACTTGAAAGATTTGAGGAAAATCATTAAAACCAACCATGGGAGAGTATGAACTCACCGTTGGCCGAAAATAGGGGAGAAAGCTCGCCCGTTTTCGGCCATGGGGCCTTTTATAGGGGCTGGCCAGACCACCTTCGGAAGCCTAAAGTGCCTCCAAAACTCATGCAAGTTCGGCGGCCGAACATGAGGTTCAGCGGCCGAACCTGGGCCACTTTCGGAAGCCTAACTTGCCCCCCCAAACTATCCCATGTTCTGCGGCCGAACCTGGAAATGCCTCCATGGTCTTTTTCATTCAAAACTCAGTTTCTTTCTTACTTAAAACCATATAATATATGAAAACATTTTATAAAAACATGTTTTTACCCTTCTAGAGGTTTTCGACATTCGAGATTCCACCGGACGGTAGGAATTCCAATACCGGAGTCTAGCCGGGTATTACATGAAGTATGACTACAACTTTTATGGCTGACATGAGTACTGCATATGCTAATTTTTCAAGAGGAGAATAATTCAACTCTGCTCCTTTTAGAACTTTGCTGGCATAATATACCAGACATTGTTCCCCATTTCTCTCATGAACGAGAACTGAGTAAACTGTTTTCTGCATCACAGACAAATATAGGAACAAAACTTCATCTTTGATAGGTAGGCTTAGCAACGAAGGAGAGGATAAAAAGATTTTTAAACTTTTAAAGGCCTTTATGCACTCTTTTCTCTACTCAAACTTACCTTTGCCTTTCAAAGCCTTGAAGAACGAGAGGCACCTTTTGACTAAACAGGATATAAATCGGCCCAAGGCAATGACTTGCGCATTTAGCTTTTGTAAGTCATTAATGTTCTTGGGTGCTTCCATGTTTTGGATAGCGCTGATCTTTTATGGATTCACATCTATGCCTCTTTCTAAAATTATATATCCTAGGAATTTCCTAACTTTTATCCCGAAGGTACACTTTTTTGAGTTCAGCTTCATACCCGCCTTGTCCAGGACATCAAAGACTCTTCGGATATTCTTCCAATGATTGGCTTTTAACCGCCATGTCGTCGATGTATACTTCGACGGTTGACCCCACTATGTCCTTAAAGATCCCTGACACCAACCTTGGGTACATGGCTCCTGTGTTTTTTTAACCCAAAAGGCATTACCTTGTAGCAAAAAACTCTCTCATTTACTATGAATATGATCTTTTCTGCATCCTTGGTGTCCATTATGATTTGGTGATACCCCGAGATGGCGTCAAGGAAAGAGACCACCGCATGGCCCGAGGTTGAGCCCACCAATTTGTCGATGGACGACAAAGGATAATGCTCTTTTGGATATGTTTTATTCATGTTGGTGAAGTCCATACACGTTTTCCAGTTTTCGTTAGCTTTTTTGACTAAAACCGCATTGGCCTGCAATGTGAGATACTGTACTTTCTTTATTAATCTTGCACTCAAGAGTTTATCAACCTCTTCTTTGATCACTTGTTGTCTCTCTGGTGCGAACTTCCTCTTCTTTTGTTGTATTGGTTTGATATTTTTATCAATAGATAGCTTGTGAGTGATAAGAGTTTGGTCTATACCTGTTACATCTTTTGGAGACCAAGCAAAAGTCAGCACTTAGTTTTTCAACAATTCTACTAGACGAGTCCTTACTTTACCGGTTAGTGCTGTGTCGAAACGTACCTTCCGCTCCTTTCCTATTTGGACCTCCTCTACTAGATCTGCCGCTTCTGGCTTTACATGAGATTTTGATTTTTCTAGCAAGTCAATAGACATGGTTGCTTTCCTAAACCTTTTTGTTGGGTGTTCCTAACCTTCTTTGACTAACCTTAAATGGCCTCGGACCACTGCTATGCCTTCTAGAGCTGAAAGCTTAATACACATAATACCCATGTTAGTAACGATACCGTTGTTTTTTAGGATTGGACGGTCGAGTATCACGTTGTATACAAATGGGATATCTACTACCACAAACTCTACGTATATCTCTTGCCTATACCTTTCATCATCCAACATCAGGGGGAGATTGATAGTGCCTAATACTGCCTTGGTATTGTCTCCTAATCCTACTAAAGGATGAAAAACTCGTATCGGTTCAGCAGGATCTTAACGACCAAGGGATTGTTTTGAAAGAACCCTACTGCCTTATCGGTAGGATCGAACCTTACCTCCTATTTGGCCTATGGCTCTTGATGGACAGATAGGACATCCCTTGCCTCGCGCTTATTTTTTCCATTGCCCTTATCAAGTCCTCCGGTAATGACATGTACCATTCTGGCCATTTCGAGAGATCAGAGAAGAGAGAGATCCTTCTTTCCTTTTTATTCAAAAGAAAAAGGAACAAAATTTCAACTTCAATCCAATGAACAGATAGAGTTCAATGGATTTTCCAGCAATGGAACTAAATAATATTGCTGAGACTAAACTGATGACGTGGCCGGAATGGGTCTGGGCTACGACTTGCATGAACCTATAATGGAGACAACGTGAGGTGGTGGTGGATGCCCACAACAGCTACTTTGATACTCAAGTCAGTAATTAGACGAGCAGAGAAAGTGTAATAAAGTACTTAGAGTTTTAGTATTTTAGAATAATGAACCTTGGTCTCTATGATTCTTCTACCTTTATACTATAAGAGATAGAGATGAATATGACATTAAATTGATAATCCAACAATAATGTGGCCGTATGCTTGATACGAGACATCGCTACCTATTTAGGTGGAAATTTCACTATCTCAAGTGTAATAGAGATACGTCGGACCGTATTTGATAATGGTAATTTCATGCTGAGACTCACTTTATTTGAAGGAAGGGCAAGTCTTTTGGTGATAATCTGAATGCTAAGGTATCTGAATCTTTCATATCCCGAGATGGACCACCTGATCTTTGTTGCGTGGACCTATCTCTTGATAGATCATTATGATGAAATAATGTGGCTGACTTCATTGTATCCCATATAATATTTAATTTTTAAATTATGAATATTTAATCCTTAAGCCTTTTGACTTTTTCCTTGCACTTATATAAAATTTATCTGTTTAATAATTATATTTTATAAAATTGAAAAATTAAATTTTGTATTAATAAGGAAAATTTTAATATATTATACTAATAAAATACTCATAGTTTTTATTTATTTTATTTTTTCATAAAAAAATAATTTTATATTAATTTTTCAATTATATTTATTTGAAAAATATTAAATTATATTAAATGTTAAAAGATATTTTAAATATTTATTTAAAAAAGTAATAATTTATGAGAAATTATTTTAAAATAAAATAAAATAAAATGGAATTATGATAGTCAGTTTATATGATATTATAATATAAAAAATAAATAATAATTTTAAAAAAATTAAAAAAAATTATGAGATAGAGAAATCAACCATACAAAAAGATGGCCTAATACATTAATATTTTTTAGTTAACTCTTAATATCTAATTTCTATAAGTATAAAGATTGAACTCTTACTCATAAATGTGAGTTGTAACTTCTTATTCTATTTTTTAATACAATTTAGCTATTTAATATTATTTTTATAAAGTTAAGAGGTTAAAAATTATACTCCTATAAAAATTAAATATATTTTTAATACAATTTAGCTATTTAATATTATTTTTATAAAAGTTTAGAAGTTAAAAATTATACTCTTATAAAAATTATATATTAAATATTTCCCATCTCATAATTTTTACCTATTTTACCTTTTTTATATAGATTAAGAAATAATAATTATTATATTTAAAGGATAATTTTTTATTAATTTTTCAATTATACCTATATTTAAATTTTTTATTAAAACAATAAAATCATTATTAATAATATATATTTTTTAATTAAATGTTAGGAGAAAATTTGAATTTTTATTTAAAAAAATAAATAATTAATGAATAATTACGATTGAAAATAATATAAAATTAAATAAAATTATAATAATTAATTTATAAATTAATTATAATATAAAAATAATAATATATTTTTTTAAAAATAAAAATTAAAAATTAGAAAATAAATTTTAAAATCTCTCAAATTTATTTAGATGTATTTACTGTATTCTGCAAAAATAATAATAATAATAATAACACTTTAACGGTTGAATAAAAATTATAATATTAATTATGAATAAATTAAATTGTTTCTTTAAAAAAAATAAATTAAAATTTCAACGTCAACGCTGTTCACATTATTAATTAATAAATTTATTCAAAATAATTTTGAGTGTGTGGAGCATTAAATGCTTTTGGCTTAGGATACTTTGTCAACAACACCCTCTTAAATTAAATTAAATTATAAATACTATTTGTTGACTTTTTTTTTTTAATTTTTTAGATTTATTAATTTGATTAATTTAAATATTAATAAAATAAAATACACCAATATACATTTACACTATTCTATCATTTCACATTCATCCATTGAATACCTAAATTAAAATGATATCTTATTAAACACCTATACATATAATTGTTAGTTTATTAAAAGAAATTAGAAATATTTTGATTTATTGTTAACTGCTTTCAAAATATTGATTGAATTCTAAATTTTTATAAAATTATAAAATTGATCTCATACAATTTCATTAATTTATAAAAATTTAGAGTACGATAATAAAATTTAGAGTATATTCAATGATATATATGATCTATATTTCTTTTATTTTTAAGATAATTTTCTAATAATATGATTATTTTGTGTTTAATTATTATGATTTTTATAAGTTGATGTGTTTTATTTATTTATTTTTTTATAAATTTCTAATGATATGATTATCTCTATAATTATTTTCTTTTTTATTTGCACATTACTATGAGAATATTTATATTGCCTATTATGATTTGATTCAATAACTAAAAATATATCTAACTCACTTATTAGAGACTTTTTGGCATCAACCGGGGATTTGGAGCTGATACCTTCTCCTTCACTTTATGTTTCATATTCTCCCATAGCAGCACTCCTGCTCCCATTAATGTCGTCTTCTATTAGGTTTCTTACTGCATGACTTTTAGACTTAGCCGAATGTTCTTTACATGCTTAGTTGCTTCTCCTCCTTCTAGTTTCATGGGTGGTAGTCATTGGCTCATGGTTTTCTATTTTGGCGATAAACGTAGGTATTGAAGCTTGGTGGGAGTTATAGTTGGTATTGGGTTTGCAATCGTAGGCTGTATGAAGCCTCGTTGATGTATGATTTGGTTCATTCACTTTATGGTTTGCAGCAACATGGTCTGTAATTTTTGGTTGGATAATAGGTGTAACGACCCGGAAACCGGACCTCTACCGGTGCTAGGATCCAGATCGGCGTAAGGCCGTCAGGACCCGTAGCAAGCCAAACATACATCCTGAATAGCTGGTATAATTCCATACATGATCAAACATTTCCATAAAACATTAAAACTTTTCACATCTACCAAGCTTGACCTGTGCATGCACTATGGCTGAACACATAGAACCCCTAGGGTCAGCATACCCTAAGTCAAACTCGGTCCAACACATAAATCAGTATAAAACATAACATAAAACTCATGTACGAAGGGATTATCCAACTCGGGCCAAGCACAGTTCTATCATCAATATACATTACATAACTATTCATCCTTTTACATTACATCACTTGAATTTCATCATGTCCACCACTATCTCTTACAAACACTTCACCCTAGCTGCAATCCCGTGCTAACTCTGACTGGCCCTGCAAAACTGGAAATTCGGGAGAGGGATGAGCTACTAAAGCCCAGTGAGCATAACAGTAATACAAATCCATTTAAAACATATGCTCTCATGAAATGCATCACATCATAAACATATCACGTCAAGGATGAAATTGTCACCAATAGCCCTCTACATATCGTAATATGTCCAACTACGCCAGGGGCGGTAAGGCCTCACCTGGACTTCTCTTCTATAACTCATATCATATCATGTCCAACTACGCCAGGGGCGATAAGGCCTCACCTGGACGTCTCTTACACATAACATGGTGTTAGGGGCGACATGGTCTTTCTAGCTCATGTTATATCTCATCTCATGTTATCTCATCTCATATCAAGGGCTAAGGATCATCCAATATCCATCCACATCAACAACATATTATGCAATGCATCATATTTGTGGATTCTAATGCAAAACAACCTAATACATATCATGGCATTTTATGATGCATAAATCATGCTCTAAAAGCATTTAATTTCTCAATTTAAAACATTACGGTTAGTTCCACTCACCTTTAGCAACTGCTGGGCTAACTTAGGACCAACTAACTCTGAAGCAGCTAACTCTGCTGACCTCCTCGGTTCCCTAGGTCCGATCCTACACAGGTGGACTCAAATGAGGGACCAAACAACTCTAATATAATACTAAACACCTCCCTAAAAACCCCTCTAAAACTCCTTAAAACATGCATGCAAAACAGGCAAAGGAAGGCTGGACAGGGCACCTTCGGCGGCACATTCGGCGGCCGAATGCTCCCACAGATCCGAAAGGCAGGCACTTTTAGAGACAGGTTCGGCGGCCGAAAGTCTCCTCCAGCGACGAAAGCCAGGCACTTTTGGCGGCACCTTCGGCGGCCGAAAGTCCCTTCCAGAGCCGAAAGTCCATTTTCGGGGGCAAGGTTAGGCGGCCAAACCAAGCATTCAAAGGCATGTTCGGCGGCCGAACCTGAGTTCATCCAGAACTCAGCCTCTTATGAACTCAAGCCTCCCAAACCTTCCAAACACCCAAAACATGCATAACTCATACAACAAGCATATAGGGGTCTCAAACTAGCCTAAACCCCCAACAAAACTCACATATCATGCAATAACATACTTTTGTCACAAAGGGTATCCAAACCCTAAACATGCATACCATGCAACTCATGCATAAAACCCTCTTAACCCTTCATAAAACTCATTTAAAACGTGATAAAAGCTAAGGATCTACACTTACCTCTTGAAGAACAAGAGTTGGTGCGACCTCAAACTTGAAGATATGGAGAATCCAAGCTCCAAAGTCTTCAAACTTCAAAACCTTGCTCAAAGCTCACAACTCTTCAAAACAAGGAGAAAACCCATGAAAACTTTGCATGATTTGAAGAAACATCATGAAAACAACGAAAGGAGAGCATGAGCCTACCCTTGCACGAAAAGAGAGTGAATGCACACTCCATTGTCGGTCAACGGGGCTTTTATAGGTGGCCAACCGCCTCTCCTTTGGCGGCCAAAGCTGCATGCAAACCTTTACCACGTTCGGCGGCCGAACATGGACTTCGGAGGCAGCAAAACCATGCAATGTTCGGCGGCCGAACTTCACCTTCGGCGGTCGAACTTGGCAAATGCCTCATTGGTCTTTTCTCTTCAAAACTCAATTCCTTTTGCATTAAAACTCTAAAATCATAGAAAAACATTTCAGAAAACACTTTTTACCCCTCTAGAAGACTCTGACCTCTTCAGAATTCCAGATTCCAACGGAGATTCTGCCGGAAGGTAGGGATTCCGATGTCGGAATCTAGCCGGGTATTACATTCTTCCCCCCTTAAGAACATTCATCCCCGAATGTTCCTCAACTAACACATGCATACACATAAAACACAAAAACTCTAGCCTAAACAACACACGGTACCACTGGAGTACGAACTTCCGGTCTCCCAGACGCAGTTTTCATACTGAGGTGATTCCAAGGGACTTGCACAATCGGGATATCCTTGTTCCTCTACTCCCTAATCTGTGTGTCTATGATCCGTACTAACTGCACAACATAGGGGAGATCCTCTTGCGATCTCTACCTCTGGTTTCTGAAGAACCTCACTCGGATCCGACACGAACTCACATATCTTAGGAACATGGAAAACTGAATGGAGCGCTTCCAATGAAGTAGGTAAATCTAGCTTGTAGAATACATTCCCAATCCTTTGCAGGATTTTAATGGGTCCAATGAATCTTAGAGCTAATGTACCCTTCTTCCCATAACGGATCACCCTCTCTTTCGGAGACACCTCTAGCAATACCCCAACCTTCTCTTAAACCTTAACGAACTTCTGCTGCGCACTCTGATAAAACTTTTCTCCTTTCTGGAACTCTACACTCTTCCTACGAACATTCTGCTGACTCACAGCAGTTCTGATTGTTTTTCTGATCACCGACCTTGTCTCTACTGTAATACTAGATAAACTGTCAAGCGACTTCCGACTGAGGGCAGCTAACATCTCATCTGCCTCACCCAGAAGATACTGAATCTTGCAATCAGAGTCGCTAAGAAGTTCTACCCATTACCTCTGCCTCAGATTCATCTCTTTTTTGACTCAAGATGTACCGCAAGCTCCTTTGATCTAGAAAGATCTCACATCTTACCCCTACGGTTATTGCCGTCACATCTCGAGTGCAAAGGCTACAACTACCATCTCTAGATCATGTGTAGGATCATTCAACTCATGCTTCAACAGCTGCCTAGAAACATAAGTAATGACCCTGCCACTTGCATTAACACACAATCTAGACCTACAAGGGACTCATCACATGACACTGTGAAATCCTTATTCCTGGTGGAAAGAGCTACCATCGGTGCTGACGTCACCTTTTCTTCAATTCTTCACAACTCTTCTCACAATGATCAGACCACTCAACTTCTGGTCTGCCAAACCCAGAAACTACTAATCTTTGTCACTGAGGTGGGTCTAAGCCAGATGCTACAGCTTTTACCTTCTTGGGGTCCACTTCGATTCCTTTTTCTGATACAACACCCCCAAGAATGAAATACTCCTCAACCAGAACTCACACCTGAAGAACTTGGCATACAAGCCATGTTCCTTCAAGGTCTGCAACACTATCTGCTGATAATGGGCACTCTCCTCTGTGTTTTTGGAACTCACTACGGTATTGTCACTACCGGAGTGATCCAGAATCTCACTAAAAACTCTGCTTATGAGATCTACGAATGTTATAGGGGCATTTATTAGCCCGAACGGCATTACTAAGAACCCATAGTGCCCATATCTCATCCTGTACGCTGTCTTCAGCTCATCTTCTACTCTCATTCTTAACCGATCATACCTGGATCTCAGATCTATCTTGGAAAGACAACCGACTACTACGAGCTGGTCTAAAATAGATCGTCGATCTAAGGTAACAGATACTTACTCTTAGTAGTGACCTTGTCCAATGACTTGCAGTCGATACAAAGCCTTAAGGATTCATCCTTTATGCTCATTAACAACTCTAGAGCACTCCAAAGTGAGGTACTCGGTCGGACGGATGAAACCCTTGTCTACCACCTCTTGCAACTACTCTTTCTCCTTCTTTAACTCTGCAGGTGCCATCCTATAGGGAGTGGTAAAGACGGGTCTGGTCCCCATCATTACTTTAATCTCCAACTCTATTCCCCTCGCAGGTGGTAAACCTGGCAGCTTGTCTGGGAAAACATCTAAGAATTCTCTGACTGCGGGCACTGAAACTGGTTCCCCCTCCACTCTGACTGACTGCTATGCTCTCTGACACGAGCAAAAAACCCCTGACAGCCTACGAGTCTATAGGGCTGATATCAAACCTCTAGGCATCTCTACACTGTCCCCTCAAAAGACTACCTTTGATCCATCCTGATCTCTGAACAAGACTACTCTGCCTCTGCTATCTAAGGCAGTACTATGAGCAGCTAGCCAATCCACCCCTAGAATGACATCAAACAGTCACGCTAGAACCACTAGGTCAGCTGGAAGGCACCTGCTCACAACAAACACTAAACTCTACTGGCAGACTGACTCGGCCACTGATGGATCACACTTGGGTCCACTGACCCAAAGAGGACACTCTAATCCCAGAAGCTATCAAACCCATACTCTCTACGGCTCTCAAAGCACTAAGGAAAGAGAAACATCAGGGTTCAGAAAAGCAGACACATCAAAACATAAGGGAGTGAAAAGTACTTGTCACCACCATGTCCGATGTGTCAGCCTCCTGCTGCGTCATGGTGAAGATCCGTGCTGGAGCTGATGGACCTTCACTTGTGGAACCTGCTGAAGAAGGAGCTATCCCTCTCCCTCTTCCTCTACCCTGCGCCATGGCTAGAGCTCCTGGCTGAGCCACTCTGTCTAAAGCTGTCTGCTGGGACTGTGTTACCAAGGTCGTGGTGAGACACTCACGTGCCATGTGCCCCTCTTGTCCGCACCTGAAACATGCCATTGTCCCCACTAGACAGACTCCCTTGTGGGGCCTACCGCACCTCGGACATCTGGAGTCGTCCAAACCAGAGCTCGAACCATCACCTATTCCCAGACCAGACTTTATCCGATTCCAGAACTTGCTCTTCTTCGATCTTCTGAGGCCTCTGCCTCCCTTCTTACTCTTTGTAACAACCTCGCTCAAAGGGGAGAGATTAACATCACTTGTTCCTGGAATTTTAAAACCCGAAGACTGTGCTATAGACTGCTTAAGTGTCCCATGAAGGATGGCACTAGCCTCCATCTTTCGAGCCATATCTACTATAGCATGGAAACTCTCCCTTTCTGCTGATTGTATCAAGGAGGAATACCTGAAATGGAGCCTCATGGTATACCTCCTAGCCTTCTTCTAGTCTGTATCAAAAACTTATCCTGCAAACGGTAACAGCTCCAAAAACTTATCTGTAAACTCATCCACACTCATCTCTTCCGTTTGCCTCAACTGTTCAAACTCAATCATCTTATGCTCCCTTGAACTGTCTGGAAAAGCCCATCCTGCAAACTCATTAGGAAACTGCTCCCAGGATAAGCTTTCTAACCTTGGGTCCACATAAGTTTTAAACCATTCCCTTGCCTTCTTGCATTTCAATGTGAACCCTACCATCTGAATGGCTCTACTATCACTTGCTCCTAACTCATCAGTTATCATCTTTACCGTTCTGAGATACTCAAAAGGGTCATCACCTGTTTCAAACTTTGGGGCATTCAACTTGAGGTACTCCGTCATCTTTACTTTACCCCCAACTGATGAGCTAGGTTTGGGTGTTTGGACATCAGGGACAATTAGTTCTGCTAATGGTGGAGGAGGTGCAACATTCCCTGGGTTAGGGTTTGCTGAACCTGGGTACAATGATGAGGGTGGACACATAGGGTACTGTGGGTAAAAGGGAGGATAGGGCATGAAGGTGGGGTATGGGTGGTAACTGAAGTAATCTGATGTACTTCCCATCGGATACCCTAGGCCCTAAGGATAGGGTTGATACTGGGGTGGGTGAACAAAACCCGAGGCCTGAGCGCCTCCTTGGGACACTTCCATACCCTCTACTGACATACCCGTGCCCAAACTACTATCTCTTCTCTGATCCTCCTCTTCTGATTCCCTCACCTCATCTGACATTCTGCCCAAAACTGATCCTCTCTTGCTTGCATCAAAAGACCTCCTAGGGTCCCTTGATGTTCCTTCTCTGCTTGTTCTACAAGACCTTGCCTTGTGCAGAACAGGGGGATGGGCATCCATGCCCTCATTCTCTGGTGGAGCTCCAGTCAATCTTGCAGATCGATGAGTTCCTCTCATTCTGCTTCTGAAAAGCACAACATCACGCATAACATCAAATGATCCATGTGAGAACACATGAATCCACAACACATACATAACATATCATTAATGCATATGCATCTCATCATGGCATTTCACATCATCATGCAAGACAGGACTCCACATCCTATCCTCGTGGACATGATTTTTCCTATTGTGCTTGCCCGTCTATAACCTCTATGAGTCCGACACACTATAGGTCCGACCATATGAACCTAGGGCTCTGATACCAATCTGTAACGACCCAGAAACCGGACTGCTACCGGCTCTAGGATCCAGATCGGCGTAAGACCGCCAGGACCCGTAGCAAGCCAAACATACATCCTGAATAGCTGGTATAATTCCATACATGATCAAACATTTCCATAAAACATTAAAACTTTTCACATCTACCAAGCTTGACCTGTGCATGCACTATGGCTGAACACATAGAACCCCTAGGGTCAGCATACCCTAAGTCAAACTCGGTCCAACATATAAATCAGTATAAAAATAACATAAAACTCATGTACAAAGGGATTATCCAACTCGGGCCAAGCACAGTTCTATCATCAATATACATTACATAACTATTCATCCTTTTACATTACATCACTTGAATTTCATCATGTCCACCATATCTCTTACAAACACTTCACCCTAGCTACTATCCCGTGCTAACTCTGACTGGCCCTGCAAAATTGGGAATTCGGGAGAGGGATGAGCTACTAAAGCCCAGTGAGCAGAATAGTAATACAAATCCATTTAAAACATATGTTCTCATGAAATGCATCACATCACAAACATATCACGTCAAGGATGAAATTGTCACCAATAGCCCTCTACATATCGTAATATATCAAACTATGCCAGGGGCGGTAAGGCCTCACCTGGACTTCTCTTCTATAACTCATATCATATCATGTCCAACTACGCCAGGGGCAATAAGGCCTCACCTAGACGTCTCTTACACATAACATGGTTCCAGGGGCGACCTGGTCTTTCTAGCTCATGTCATATCTCATCTCATATTATCTCATCTCATATCAAGGGCTAAGGATCATCCAATATCCATCCACATCAACAACATATTATGCAATGCATCATATTCATGGATTCTAATGCAAAACAACCTAATACATATCATGGCATTTTATGATGCATAAATCATGCTCTAAAAGCATTTAATTTCTCAATTTAAAACATTACGGTTAGTTCCACTCACCTTTAGCAACTGCTGGGCTAACTCAGGACCAACTAACTCTGAAGCAGCTAACTCTGCTGACCTCCTCGGTTCCCTAGGTCCGATCCTACACAGGTGGACTCAAATGAGGGACCAAACAGCTCTAACATAATACTAAACATCTCCCCAAAAACCCCTCTAAAACTCCTCAAAACATGCATGCAAAACAGGCAAAGGAAGGCTGGACAGGGCACCTTCGGCGGCACATTCGGCGGCCGAATGCTCCCACAGATCCGAAAGGCAGGCACTTTCGGAGGCAGGTTCGGCGGCCGAAAGTCTCCTCCAAAGATGAAAGCCAGGCACTTTTGGCGGCACCTTTGGCGGCCGAAAGTCCCTTCCAAAGCCGAAAGTCCATTTTCGGGGGCAAGGTTAGGCGGCCAAACCAAGCATTCAAAGGCATGTTCGGCGGCCGAAACTACCTTCGGCGGCCGAACCTGAGTTCATCCAGAACTCAGCCTCTTATGCACTCAAGCCTCCCAAACCTTCCAAACACCCAAAACATGCATAACTCATACAACAAGCATATAGGGGTCTCAAACTAGCCTAAACCCCCAACAAAACTCACATATCATGCAATAACATACTTTTGTCACAAAGGGTATCCAAACCCTAAACATGCATACCATGCAACTCATGCATAAAACCCTCTTAACCCTTCATAAAACTCATTTAAAACGTGATAAAAGCTAAGGATGTACACTTACCTCTTGAAGAACAAGAGTTGGTGCGACCTCAAACTTGAAGATATGGAGAATCCAAGCTCCAAATTTTTCAAACTTCAAAACCTTGCTCAAAGCTCACAACTCTTCAAAACAAGGAGAAAACCCATGAAAACTTTGCATGATTTGAAGAAACATCATGAAAACAACGAAAGGAGAGCATGAGCCTACCCTTGCACGAAAAGAGAGTGAATGCACACTCCATTGTCGGTCAACGGGGCTTTTATAGGTGGCCAACCGCCTCACCTTCGGCGGCCAAAGCTGCATGCAAACCTTTACCACGTTCGGCGGCCGAACATGGACTTTAGAGGCAGCAAAACCATGCAATGTTCGGCGGCCGAACTTCACCTTCGGCGGCCGAACCTGGCAAATGCCTCCTTGGTCTTTTCTCTTCAAAACTCAATTCCTTTTGCATTAAAACTCTAAAATCATAGAAAAACATTTTAGAAAACACTTTTTACCCCTCTAGAAGACTCTGACCTCTTCAGAATTCTAGATTCCAACGGAGATTCCGCCGGAAGGTAGGGATTCCGATGCCGGAATCTAGCCGGGTATTACAATAGGGTTTATGGGATGGTGTTTATCGGCATAAGGCCGTGGATAGAGAGGGCGACATATACCATTGGTGTGGTGGGTATGGAAATAAGGTCATTGAAAATCCCTGAGGACTAGGAGTTTTCAGGTTTTGGTTTTCATTCACAATGGAGGTTGGTGTGGTACTTTCTTGGTATGTTATGTGGATCTTAATAGGTTTTGTTTGAAACTCCAGTGATGGAAAAATCTCCTTCGATTTTCACAGATGGGCCACTTGATGAACTGAGATCTGGAGGGATAACCAGATGAGAATGCATAGATAGTGGTTTGATTCAATGAGAAAATTAATGAACTATCATTGGTTTAATGAGGAGTGAATGCTGGAAATAAATGAGAATTAATGAACCAAGTATTGAATTTGGAGAGATTGAGGTTATTTGAGGGAACAAAGATGATGGATTCGGTGTTAAAAAATGTCTCAAATTCGAGCTAGGCTAGTGGTATATGTACTCTGGTCGTTCTGACTGCCCCTGTGACACGTCCTATCAGACTGAACAGGGATGTCTTTTGAAGATGTGTCAGACGACTCATTAATGGTAGCCAGTTGACTAATAAATACGGAGCCAACTAATCCATACCTTATCTACTTTATGCGTCACATCAGTTTAATTTACTGCACGTACATTTATGATCTCAGAGACGTACCGAGGAGACGACCGATCTGTATGAGATTGGCATTCAGCCCTGATTTCTTCAGGTCGTACCTAGTCTTCTTAGCCTGTATTGTGGTGGATCCTGTTCGATGAAAAAAGCCAGTTGAATCGTGGACACGTGTCTTAATTAAGATAGGAGTCTTATACTTTATATATTATACTTTATATATTATCATCCTCTAAAAATAAGAATTTCTTCACTTTATTTTCAATTAGTAAATTCTTCAAATAAATTATAAATTTTATTTAAATATTAATATCATATAATTTATTAAATATAAAATAAATATTATCAATAAAAGTTAATTATGCTCTCTTGTTGAGATATATTTTATTCACTCGTTACTTTTTTTTGAAATGGAAACCGGGTATTGGGGAATAGAACTTGAAATCTCTCAAATTTACTTAAATACACTTACAACCAGACTAAATCTATGAATGCTTTAAGATATATACATTGAGAAACTTGTTTTACTCCAATAAAATTTTACATCACTAATGTCATTAAATTATTTTTCAAACTAATAAAATATTTAATTTATTAATAAATAAATTGCTATAAAAATTAAAAATGATAAAGAGAAACAAAACTCTAAACATATAATATAACGAAATTGTTTTAATTAATTTTGGCGTAATATTTTTGTCATGGCAGTTGGTTCTTTTTAACAGAGTTAGAAAAAATAAATTAAAAAGAAAATTATTCCTTGTCATTTGTTTCTTATTTATATGATGCTCAAACTTAAAAAAAAAAAGTAAATAAGTTATTTATTTTAGAGGGGATCACTATCAAGCCTTTAAATTTTTAAAAAATTCACTACATTTATATTTTAAAATTATTAAATTAAATATTTTTATATTTTATAAAATTGAATTTTTTAATCATTATGTAAAAAAATTAATAAACTATTTTATTTAGCTTAATTAGAATATTTAAAATTATAAAGACGGAATAATATGTATAATTAAAATTGAAAATAAATTCAATCTCCTATATTTTCACTTATGAGCCAAATAATCTTAATTCAATTATTTTAGACTAATTAACTTTTTTACTTTTGTTTAAGAGTAGATTATAATATTAATTTTTAATGATAAAATATTTTTTTTATAATTTGAAATATAAAAATTTTAGTATTTTAATTAATATAAAATTTTAAAAATATATAAAAATAGTAAAAAATTTTAAAAATTATAAAAATATAATTTTATTATAATTATATTATTTTATTATTAAAAAATAATTATTAAAGATTAATATTATATTATATTAGAACTTATTTAACTCTTAAACAAAAATAAATAAAAATTTAACTGATAAAAAAATTAAATTAAACTTTTTTGACCCAATTTTAACTTTATAATTTCCAAAGTTAATTACTTTTGTAGCCCAAAATAAAAATTGAAGAAATTAAATGATTACCTGGGCACAACATTAATAAATTAATATTTATGGTGAGTTAAAATTTAGAATATATTTTTTAAAATTAAACTACTATTAATAAGTTTCACACTAAATATATGTAAATATTTAATTGTTAAGAATAATGGAGAGATCAATTAATAAATTTTTAAAATTTTAAATAATATTTTAATATATTTTTTAAAATTAAAAAAATAATTAATAAATTTTTTAATTACATAGAAATTGAATAGTAATTTTTTTTTTTCTATTCTTTTAAAGATAAAGTTTTAGACGTTCATGTTTGTTGCTTCATTGACCTCCTTTGCTTCTTCGTAAAAGGAATGATATTATTCTTTGTCCATGAGGGAATTTCCTTCTATTCTTATTCGGTAAGTTTTTTCTTCTTTCTTAATTATAAATCTAAAGCATATTGTCGAGGGTACATATACATAGATTTGCTCAGATGGATCGATCTCTTTTGAGGATATATTTTAGAAGTCTGGGAATGAATTAGGGTTGAGCATTTTTGCTTTGAGTGCAGATGATGCTTCCTACGTCGATCGAATTGAACTGAATAAATCGAAAATCGAAATTTTGATATTTATAAAAATTAAATCCAATTGATTTTAATTAAAAATCAAATCGAATCAAATCGAATCGATCTGATTCAGTTTAGTTGATCAAATTAAATTTTTAATAAATTTTTATTTTTACTCTTTATTTTTTTAATATTTTAAAATTTAATTGAAATATTTTAATTTTAATATGATCTAATATCTCTATATTATTGAAAATAATATATTATTATTACTAATCAGTTCGTTTTAATTTTTTCTAATCAAAATCAAACCGAATCGAAATAATCAAAACTTTTGAAATTAAAAATTAAATTAATCTGAAATAAATAAAAATTTAAATTAAATTTTTAAATTGATTTAGTTCGATCAATTTTTTTAATTTGAACTAAATTATGCACAAATGAAGTATGGGAATAAATATATATGTATATATACTACCGAAAGTAAAAGGCAGAGAATATATATAGGTGCATAAAGATTTGATGTGGGTTTTTATTAAATATGATGAGACAGATTCAAATCCTAATCTCTTTAATGTTTGTCTTAATTAATTATTCTTAAAGCATAATTTAGTGTTTTCTTGTCTTCAAATTACCACTATTAGCTCCTATACGTTAGTTAATGACCCAACAGACTAGTTTTTAACAATGTAAATTAAATTACTTTCAAGTCCTTCGAATTTTAATTAATTTTCATTTTACTCCCTGAACTATGTTTTTGTCTCTCAAGACTTGTATTTTTCACTCATAATAAAAACAAGAAATGTTGATTTTGAAACAACAGACGTATGAATGGTAAATATATTAATAAAACCAAGAAATGTTGTTTCTGAGTTATTTTGATTTAACATGTTAAATTTTATCGATAATTTTTAATCAATATTCAATTTTTTTGTGAGCAAGGGAATTAATGTGGAGAGTCAAATTTAAATTAAGATTTATTAAATTAAGATTATTAAATTAAAATGTAAATTCATGAAAAAGGTTCAGTTTGTTTTGACATATTAGCCTATATTTCATTTCATTTTGATCAATTAATTAATATATTAGAAAAATTACTTTGCATAGATTAGTTGTTATTTTAATGAATTCCTCTTATTTTTCTCCAGCATTATTGGTGAAGGAGTTTTAATTTGGGCTCCTAGAGTCAAGGGTCTAACTCTACACTAACCATAAATATAATATTTTTTTATTGTATTAAAGAATTAATAATGATATTATGAGATCTAGAAAAAAATAAGGTTTTTGTGTGTTGGAAAAACTTAGTCACGATGGGTCGCATCCCCCTCTTTTTATCCCTTTTTCTTATCCTCTAGTGACGCATAACCGCCACCCTGCTAGAATGCTACTTGTCGCTGTCATACAGAGCTATACGTACGGGCGTACCTGCCTGCCCCTCCTCGTCAGGCAGCCATTTAATTCCCTTTCGATGCCCGTGCTAATAGGGTTGCGGCATAGCTAGACTTGCTCTCTTACTCCCCATCACGTCAGATGAGCTGGGTTCCTCTCTGATGAGTCCGGGTCCTTGTGAGCCCGACCTACTTCAACCGTGGGTTGGGTGATGATTGCTAGGTCAGCTTATGTAGTGCGGTCTAATGGGTTTTGGGTCTAGCACTATTTCCAGGGCTCGACCTCAGCCCGAGTGTCAGTGGCCCAGCGGTCATCAAGTGCCCTTTACCTCATCATTAGTTATTCCATGATTAATGAGGGGGTAAATCCCTAGGTTTCAATTATGACCACCAGACCCTAGGGAGGTTCCCGTCAAAAAATATCTCTTCTCTGTCTTTACCCATTTCAAATTCATGCTTTCGGTTTCTCTATAGACTCATCTTCTTACTCTACTTCCTCTAATCCGTCTTTCCCCCTCTCTGCAAAATTTTTCCTGAGGTACGTCTTCATTTTCGTGATGGCCACCATTAGAATCCCTGATGTCGTAGATTTGAGGTCCACGGTCACCTCTTCCACTCTTTCCAATTTATTCTCTGCCGACTATATAGACACCCCCATTTATAGGATTAAGGCTCCTTTTTCACAATGAGAGGATTGTTCTTCCTGTTCCTCAGCCAGCGGGTTTGCCCAGTATGGTCACAGCTTGATCTTCTATGTCAAGCAACGCGACTTCGGGTTGACCTTTCCCTTCTCCCCCTTCTTTATCGAGGTCTTTCGTCACTTCGGAGTGACCCCTCGCATATTATCTCCGAATTCTATCCTCTTCATGTGTTCCTTCGAGTCAATAAGTCTGTGTTGGGGTTTTGCCCCTGCCGTTGCTCTGTTTTCTATCTTTTTTCGTTTGGTTCGGGCAAATTACAAGTTTTACTACTTTGCTCCCCAGGGAGAGTTATCCATCTTCGCGGGGTACAAAGACTCAATAAAAGGTTGGGCTGAGGCCTTTGTGGTGGTAGAGCTGAAGAAGGGCTCTGGGATCGACTCGGATGTTGATCTCTCCTGGAGGGAGGTTCCCTAGTGCTATAACGACCTTTCTCGGCTGCCCCTGGTGGACCAGATCCGCCTTCTTTGACTGACCTCTGTTCAAAGGAAGTATGACGTCGAGAAATGCATGTTTGTATCCAGTCTCTGGGACTGCTAGGAAGCCGGTACTCGTTAATGACTGTTTTTCTGTCTTTTTCTTTTTTTGCCCCTCTTTTTTTTTCTAGTAGCATTTTTTCCTTTCATTGTGTTCGGCCTTGACTTGGGTCGTTTTTATTTTTTCAGCTTCCTCTGTGCCGATGGACAAGATCAAGTCCCCCAAGAACTTCACCATGTCTAGGGAAAGCATGAAGGCAACTCTGGAGGCCTTCAAGGCTGGCCGGTCAATTGCGGATGTCACCCGCGAAGTTTTTCATGCAGTCTCTCCCACTGCACCAGGTCGGACTACTGCCCCAACTTCTTCTCGAGCGCTGGTGCCAGTGGCTAAAGGCTCTTGATCTGCAGCCTTCAGGGCCTCCACTCAGGGCAAGGCTCTGGACTCCTCCAAGTCTCCAGCGGCTTCGAAGCCCAAGTCCACCTCCAATCCAGCCTCTCGGGAGACCATCACCATCAATGAGTCCACTGAGAGTCGCTCCAAGGGGGGACCAAGGTTGCTCCTCTGGCGATTTAGTCTCACCAGGCTGCTGCTGCCGTCGTAATTGGTGGGGCTTCTGGCAAGCAAGCCTAGACTTTTGAGGCCTCCTCTGTGGGCGGAGCTATCAAGAAGGTGCGTGCGGTTGGGCTCTAGAGACTGCCTTTCCTTCCTCCTCAAACAAAGGGAAGCAGGTCGTGGGGCAGTTGACCTCGGCACCCGACAATGAGCTCTTCAATGCTGCCGAGGTGACTCCTGAGTCTACGGCGGTTTCTGTGGCTGTGATGCTGCACAAGAAGATGTTCGGAGGGGTCTCCGATATTTCCAATCTCATGGTATGTGGTTGAAGGTGAAAATGAATTCAGTTAGAAATAGTTTTTGGAAAGGTTATTTGAAAACATCAATATGGTAGATGGTTTTAAACTGATATTGGTCAGTGACCAACAAAAGGTACTTTCTTCAAGCCGTTTTAGTATAAACTTTATTTATTATAAGTGAATACTTAAATGCTTATCTTCCTTTTCCTCTGACAAGGACTTGCATAACGTATTAAAGAGTTGGTCCCATAGGCAGAAAATAGGAATTGTGCAAGGCATATTTATGCCAACTAGAAAAAGATAGATAGAGGGCAACAATTAAAGTCTATTTTGTGGAAAGCCGTCAATGCACCTCATTCTTTTTCATTCAACAAGCTCTTGAAAGAACTTAAAGGGATTTCAGAACAAGTGTAACGACCCGGAAATCCGGACCGCTACCGGCGCTAGGATCCAGATCGGCATAAGGCCGCCGAGAACCGTAGCAAGCCTGACATAACCTGTAATCCTGTTAAATCCCATACATGATCAACAATACTCATAAACCTGTAAACCTTCTCATATAACAACCAAGCTCAACCTGTACATAAACATAAACATAACACAACCTCCACTGGAGCCCTCATCAAAATGCTCCAATGGGGTATCTCATCATACATAAGCTTGGCTGAACATAACCTCATATCTCATATCATAAAGACCATGTACATACAAGTGGGATTAACAATCTGTATTGGTCAAGCACAACTCTATCCTCAATATTCAAATTACATAACATAACTTAAAACACTTTTACATTACATCATAATACAATTGTCATGTCCACAATCTAACTATTACGTAAACATATCTTCCATGTTCTAGCTAACCTTCTGATCTACCCTGCACCTGCACATCTGGGGTTAGGGGAGAGGGGTGAGCTATAAAGCCCAGTGAGCAGAATAGAAAAAACATATATTAAATATTTCATGCTTCCATGAAATGCAACACATCACAAACATATCACATAAGGATGGTATTGTCACCTATAGTCCTCAACATAATCCAATCGTGCCAGGGGCGTAGAATGGGCCTCACTGGTCTTTCTCTTGCATACATAACATAACATAACATTCCAATATGCCAGGGGCGTAGAATGGGCCTCACTGGTCTTTCTCTTAACATAGTCCAGGGGCGTAGAATGGGCCTCACTGGCGATCCATACCGTATCATCATCATATCATACCATAGGAGGACTAGAGGATCATCCAATAGCCAATCCGCATCCACATCATATTATGCAATGCAACATATTCGTGAATACTAATGCAAACAACCTAAAATATCGCATGGCATATATGATGCATGAACATGCTCCAAAAAGTTATATTTCATTTATTTAAAAACTTAAGGTTCATTCCACTCACCTCTGGCTGAAGCTCTACAGACTCTGAAGCAGCTATCTCACTGCTGAGGTCCTCGGTTCCTCGGGTCCGAACCTACACAGGTGGACTCCAATGAGGGACCAATCATACATAAACATAACTCTAATAAACTCCCCAAAAAACCCCCTAAAACATCAGGAAAACATCACATAGAAATATGCATGAAATGGCTGAACAGGGCACTTTCGGCGGCACCTTCGGCGGCCGAAAGTCCTGGACAGATCCGAAAGTCGGGCACTTTCGGCGGCACCTTCGGCGGCCGAAAGTCCCAGACAGAGACGAAAGTCTCTTTTCGGGGGCAACTTCGGCAGCCGAATGCTGCCTCCACAAAGGGGGTTCGGCGGCCGAAAGTCACTTCGGCGGTCGAACCTGAGCTTCTCCCGAAGGGCAGAAACTCAGCTCCTCTATGCACATTTTGCCTCCCAAGCTCAAATCATGCAAAAGCTAGTTCTAAAACATGCATACACATCATACATCACACCTAGGGGTCTCAAACTAGCATATACCCCAACTACAACACTTCAAACACACAAAAACCAACATACATTGTTCAAAATCATAACATAAACCCAAATATTCAAATAACCCTAACAAGCATTTCTACCCCATAAATCTACTTAAAACTTGTTAGAAACATACATTGAGCTCAAGATCGGCTCTTACCTCTTGAAGATCGAGAGAGAGACGACCTAAACTCGGAGATCCAAGCAAATGGGCTCCGGAGTCTCCCAAGCTCCAAAACTTGTTTTAAAAGCTCAAAACCTTCAATGCAAGCTCAAAACTTAAGAAAAATGATGGGGATTTGGAGGAAGAACAAAAGATTTGGGAGAGGGAGGTTGGAAGCTAGCTGTGGCCGAAAATGGGAGAAAACTCACCCATTTCGGCTAAGTCCCCTTTTTATAGGTGGCTGGCCAGGCCACGTTCGGGGGCCGAATGTGCCTCCGCATCCATGCAATGTTCGGCGGCCGAACTTGACTTTCGGCGGCCGAACCTGGACTTCCCTAACTCATGCTTTCGGGGGCCTAACGTGCCTCCAAAACGCATGCATGTTCGGCGGCCGAACTTGACTTTCGGCGGCCGAACCTGGGTTTTCCTCCAATGCTATTTTCATGTAAAAACTCATTTAGTTTCATACTTTAAAACCATTAAAAACATGAAAACATTTTATGAAAACATGCTTTTACCCTTCTAGAGGTTTCCGACATCCGAGATTCCACCGGACGGTTGGAATTCCGATGCCGGAGTCTAGCCGGGTATTACATTCTCCCCCCCTTAAGAACATTCGTCCCCGAATGTTCCTCAACTAACACATGCATAGCATACATCATAACATACATACAAACACAAAGAGATCTAACCTTAAAAGAGATGAGGGTACTGCTGGAGCATAGACTCCCGTGTCTCCCAAGTGCATTCTTCCAAGTTGTGGTGGTTCCACAGGACTTTCACCATCGGGATTTCCTTGTTTCTTAACTTTCTGATCTGGGTGTCTATGATCCGCACTGGCTGTTCAACATAGGTGAGATCCTCTTGGACCTCCACATCAGGCTCACTAAGAACCTTGCTCGGATCTGACACAAACTTCCTCAACATTGAAACATGGAAAACCGGATGGATTCTTTCCATTGAAGCAGGTAAATCCAGCTTGTACGACACATTCCCAATCTTTTGCAAGATTTCAAAGGGTCCGATGTATCGTGGGGCTAGTTTACCTTTCTTCCCGAAGCGAACCACTCCCTTCATTGGAGACACTTTGAGCAATACCAGATCCCCCTCCTGAAACTCTAACTGTCTTCTGCGGACGTCTGCATAGCTCTTCTGCCTGCTGGCAGCAGTCTTGATTCTCTCTCTGATTATGGGTATCACCTTGCTGGTGATCTCTACTAGTTCAGGCCCTGCCAAGGCCTTTTCTCCAACTTCTTCCCAGCAAACAGGTGATCTGCACTTCCTTCCATACAAAGCTTCATATGGAGCCATCCCGATGCTAGCATGATGGCTGTTGTTGTAGGCAAACTCCACCAAGGGTAAATGCTGCCTCCAAGAACCGCCAAAATCTAGCACACACATTCTGAGCATATCTTCTATAGTCTGGATGGTCCTCTCTGACTGTCCATCAGTCTGGGGATGGAAGGCAGTACTGAAATCCAACCTGGTACCCATGGCATTCTGCAGACTTCGCCAAAACCTGGAGGTGAACTGGGGCCCTCTATCAGACACTATTGAAACAGGAACCCCATGCAACCTGACCACTTCATCCACATAGATCTGCGCTAACTTATCCACAGAGTAGTTGCTCCTAACAGGGATGAAGTGAGCAGATTTAGTGAGTCTGTCCACAATCACCCATATGGAGTCCACTCTGTTGGACGTCGCCGGTAACCCCACTACGAAGTCCATAGCTATATTCTCCCATTTCCACTCTGGAATAGGTAGCGGGTTAAGCATTCCAGCCGGCTTCTGATGTTCCAGCTTCACCCTCTGACACACTTCGCAGGCTGACACGAACTGTGCCACTTCTTTCTTCATAGCTGGCCACCAATAAACCTTCTTCAAATCTTGATACATCTTGGTGGCCCCGGGGTGAATGCTGTATCTTGCATTATGAGCCTCTCTCATAATGTCTCCTTTTAGCCCAATGTCATCTGGTACACATAGTCTGCTCCCATAGCGGAGGATCCCCTTACTGTCGAATCTGAACTCACTGTCCTTGCCTGACTGAACAGTCCGGGCAATCTTCACTAACTCTGGGTCCTCATGCTGTTTCTGAGCCACCTGCTCCAGAAACACGGGTGTCACTTTCATCTGAGCAACCAAGGCACCTGTACCAGACAACTCCAACTGTAGACCTTCCTCAATGAGCTTGTAGAACTCCTTCACCACTGGCCTCCTCTCTGCCGATATGTGGGATAAACTACCGAGTGATTTCCGGCTTAAGGCGTCTGCCACAACATTCGCCTTACCCGGATGGTACTGAATCTTGCAATCATAGTCACTCAGCAGCTCTACCCATCTCCTCTGTCTCAGGTTCAAATCCCTCTGACTCAAGATGTACTGCAGGCTTTTATGATCTGTGAAGATCTCACATTTAACCCCATAGAGGTAGTGCCTCCACATCTTGAGTGCAAAGATTACTGCTGCCATCTCAAGGTCATGTGTGGGGTAATTTAACTCATGCTTCTTTAGCTGCCTAGAAGCATAAGCAATCACCCTCTCATTCTGCATAAGCACACAACCCAGTCCCACACGGGACGCATCACAAAAGACTGTAAAGTCCTTTCCACTAGATGGCAGAGCTAAAACTGGTGCTGAAGTCAACCTCTTCTTAAGCTCCTCAAAACTCTCTTCGCACTGGTCGGTCCACAGAAACTTCTGATTCTTCCTGGTTAGTCTGGTCAGAGGAGCTGCTATCTTTGAGAAGTCCTGTACGAACCTCCTGTAGTAACCTGCCAAACCCAAGAAACTCCTGATCTCTGTCACTGAAGTGGGTCTAGGCCAGTTAGCCACAGTCTCTGTCTTCTTGGGGTCTACCTCAATCCCATTCTCTGACACTACATGCCCCAAGAACGAAATGCTCCTCAGCCAGAACTCACACTTAGAGAACTTGGCATACAAGCCATGTTCCCTCAAGGTCTGTAGAACCAACCTCAGATGATGGGCATGCTCCTCTGCATCCCTGGAATACACCAAGATATCATCTATGAAGACAATAACGAAGTGATCCAAGTACTGGCTAAACACTCTGTTCATGTGGTCCATGAATGCTGCAGGGGCGTTGGTTAACCCGAACGGCATCACAAGGAACTCAAAATGCCCATATCTGGTCCTGAAAGCTGTCTTTGGTACGTCCTCTTCCCTGATCCTCAACTGATGATACCCGGACCTCAGATCTATTTTGGAGAAACAACCCGCTCCTGCTAGCTGGTCGAATAGATCGTCGATCCTTGGCAATGGGTACTTGTTCTTGGTAGTGACTTTGTTCAACTGCCTGTAGTCGATACAAAGTCTAAGAGATCCATCCTTCTTTCTCACAAACAAGACTGGAGCACCCCAGGGTGAGGTACTCGGTCGGATGAAGCCCTTGTCTACCAGTTCTTGCAACTGTTCTTTCAATTCTTTCAACTCAGCTGGTGCCATCCTGTAGGGAGGGATAGAGATCGGTCTAGTTCCAGGCATCAATTCAATCTCGAACTCTATCTCCCTAACAGGTGGTAAACCTGGCAACTCGTCTGGGAATACATCTAAAAACTCATTGACCACTGGCACTGCGGCGGGCTCTCTAATCTGACTGTCTTGCTCTCTCACATGAGCCAAATACCCCTGACATCCCCTCCTAAGCAACCTACGAGCCTGAAGAGATGAGATCAAACCTCTAGGTGTACCCCTCCTGTCTCCTCTGAAGACGACCTCTGATCCATCCTGACCTCTGAACCTGACTACCTTGTCCCTGCAGTCCAAGGTAGCGCCATGGGTAGATAACCAGTCCATCCCTAGAATGACGTCAAAATCTGTCAACTCTAGAACCACAAGGTCGGCGGACATGCATCTCCCCTCAACAAAAACTGAACTACACTGACATACTGACTCTGCCACTGATGGATCACACTTGGGTCCACTGACCCAGAGAGGACACTCTAACTCAGAGACCATTAATCCCAACCTCTCTACGGCCCTCGGAGCAATAAAAGAATGAGATGCACCAGGGTCCATTAATGCATACACATCAGGACACCCTGCCACCACGGTGTTAGATGCATCTGCCTCCTGCTGTGTCATGGTGAAGATCCTTGCTGGAGCTGACGGACCCTCACCTCTGAATCCTGCTGAAGAAGAGGCTGACCCTCTCCCTCTGCCTCTACCACTGACCTGTGTCATGGCTGGAGCTACTGGCTGTGCCACACTACCAGAAGCTGTCTGCTGAGACTGTGTCACAAAAGCTGCTCTAAGACACTCTCGTGCCATGTGTCCCTCCTGCCCACATCTGAAGCAGGCTGACGTCCCAACCAGACATACTCCTCTGTGCGGTCTCCCACATTTCTTACATACTGCATTATCTGCACCTGAGCTCAAGCCACTTCCTAATCCCAGACCTGACTTGATCTTGTTCCAGAACTTGTTCTTCTTAAACTTCTTGGTGGTACTGCCCCACCTCTTACTACCTGAGCTTAAGGAAGAAGGATCCACCTTTCCCTTACCTGGGGTTCTTGTAACGACCCCAAAAAGGACCGTCACCGGCGCTAGGATTCAGGTCGGCTTAAGGCCACCAGAACCCGTAGCAAGCCTGCTATATTCTCTGTGTACCTGTAACACACATACATGATCATACATTTTATGTGAAAATAAAACTCTTTTCTGAACCAAGGCTTAACCTGTGCATGCACTATCTCTGTACTCTGTACTCATGTACTCTGTACTCTGTATCCCTGACTAGAGCTTGCTCTAGATGGGTTAACTCATACCTGTTAAGCCTGGTTTTCACATACAGGAAAAACATATATATATATACAGATCATGTACAAAACATGTACACCACTAGGTCAAGCAACAACTATTACATCTCTTTAATATTACATGTCCACTCTAAGCTATTACAGATCTCTTTACTCTTCCTGTACTCTGCTGGACTGTCCCTGTACACTGTTCACTGAACCTGCAAAACTGGGGTTAAGGGAGTGGGATGAGCTCTATAGCCCAGTGAGTAGAACAGTAAAACATCTCAGTAAAATATGATCTCATGGAATGCATCATATCACAGACAAGCCACATCAAGAGTAAACCTGTCACCACATAGTCCCAGTAACTCTGTGCCAGGGCGTAGAATCGAGCACCTGGTCTTCCTGTCATATATGTATATGTGTATATAACACCTGTGAACTTACCATTGCCAGGGCATAGTCAAAGGCTCCTGGACTTTGCTATATACCTGCCAGGGCGTAGTCAAAGGCTCCTGGTCTTTGCTATACGTGCCAGGGCGTAGTCAAAGGCTCCTGGTCTTCCTGTCTGTGACTATTGGATCATTCAGCATTTACTCACATCATCAAATAACAATGCAATGCAACATATTCGTGAATACTAATGTAAACAACCTATGGCATAAACATGATGCATGAGATATGCTAAAAGCAGTTTGTGATTCAATTAAAAGTCATAAGTTTAGTTCCACTCACCTCTGGCTAACTGGACTGACTGACTCTGCAGGTTCTGAATCTCTGGAGCAGTACTCACTGCTGCTCTCTCTGGTTCCTCTGGTCTGTACCTATACAGATGGACTCAAATGAGGGACCAAACTAACTTATCAATACCTCTATTAAACTCCCCAAGAATCCCTTGAAACTCACTTAACTAGCCATGCAAAGCATGCAAAAGAAAAGCTGGACAGAACACTTTCGGCGGCAGGTTCGGCGGTCGAATGTCCTCTCCAGAGACGAAACTCAAGCACCTTCGGCGGCACCTTCGGCGGCCGAATCCCCCAAACAGAGCCGAACATGCAAAAACACTCGGGGGCAAGCTGTGGTAGCCTAAACTACCATGCAAGAGGTTCGGCGGCCGAATGAACTTTCGGCTGCCGAACCTGAGTTCATCCAGAACTCAGTTCCGACGGCAAACCACCTCCTTCTTTCCTTCAACTTCTCAAACCATGCAAACTTCACCTCCTCAACATACATATACTCATGTATATGATCACAGGGGTCCAAAACTATCTAATAACCCCAAACAACAAATCAAACATAACACATAAACATGTATACATGCATAACTCATCAAACCTATCATTAAGAACCTAAACATGCATCTCCTTCCACAAATCCCCCTAAAACCTTCGGAAAACATATTCAAGAACATCACTTACCTCCTGTAGTAAGAAGCTACACACTCTGAACAAGGAAAAACGGATCACCTCCTCTTACACTCTCAAACTCTCTCAAACTCACTTTTTGCTAAAACTCTCCAAACTTGGTGAATGAGCAAACTCCTGCATGAGCTGCTCTAACTCAGCAAATAAACCAAGGGAGACGTGGCCAAACTTCTGGCAACAAAGGGAACATAACACCTGTCCACAATGCTGACTAAGGATGTCCAAAAGCTGGCTGGCCAACTCAATGTCGGCTGCCCAATCGCATGCAACACCATGCAACATTCGGGGGCCGAACTTCCCTTCGGAAGCCAAACACTTTCGGCGGCCGAACTTACTTTCGGCGGCCGAACTTGGCTCAACTGCCTTAGGTCATTTCAACTCAATACTCACTTCAAGTATTCTACCACATCAACACAAATCACACTACTTAAGTAAAAACATAACTCCTACCCTTAGATAGAGTCCCAACACCCCGAATTCCACCAGACAATAGGAATTCCGGTGCCGGATTCTAGCCGGGTATTACATTCTCCCCTCCTTAAGAACATTCGTCCTCGGATGTTCCTAAAACATACAAAAACAAAACACAAGGAGGAAACTAACCTCAAAACAAATATGGATATTGCTGGAGCATAGACTCCCGCGTCTCCCACGTGCACTCTTCTAGGTTATGGTGGTTCCATAACACTTTCACCATTGGAATCTCCTTGTTCCTTAGCTGTCTGATTTGCGTGTCTAGAATCCGCACTGGCTGCTCTATATAGGTGAGATCTGTATGAATCTCCACTTCAGGCTCACTCAGAACCTGATTCGGATCTGACACAAACTGTCGTAGCATAGAAACATGAAATACCGGGTGAATTCTCTCCATAGAAGCAGGTAAATCCAGCTTATACGACACATTTCCGATCCTCTGCAACACCTCAAAGGGTCCAATGTACCGTGGAGCTAATTTACCCTTCTTCCCAAAACGAACCACTCCTTTCATTGGAGACACTTTCAGCAATACCCAATTACCCTCTTGAAATTCTAACTGCTTTCTGCGCACGTCTGCATAACTTTTCTGTCTACTCTGAGCTGTTCTGATTCTCTCTCTAATCATGGGTACCATTCTACTGGTAATGTCTACTAACTCTGGCCCTGCAAGAGCCTTCTCTCCTACCTCTTCCCAACAAACAGGTGATCTGCACTTCCTCCCATATAATGCTTCATAAGGAGCCATCCCAATGCTAACATGATGACTGTTATTGTAGGCAAACTCCACCAAAGGTAGATGCTGCCTCCAAGAACCGCCAAAGTCTAACACACATAGTCGAAGCATATCCTCTATGGTCTGGATGGTCCTTTCTGACTGTCCATCAGTCTGTGGGTGGAAAGCAGTACTAAAATCTAATCTCGTGCCCATTGCACTTTGCAGACTCCGCCAAAAGCGGGAAGTAAACTGAGGTCCTCTGTCTGAAACTATAGACACTGGAACGCCATGTAATCTCACTATCTCATCCAGATAGACCTGTGCCAACTTATCCACAGAATAGTTACTCCGTACTGGAAGAAAATGAGCAGATTTCGTGAGTCTGTCCATAATCACCCATATCGAGTCTATCCTGTTGGACGCTACTGGTAAACCCACTACAAAATCCATGGCTATGTTCTCCCATTTCCACTCTGGAATCGGTAATGGGTTAAGCATTCCGGCTGGTTTCTGATGCTCTAATTTCACCCTCTGACAAACCTCACAGGCTGTCACGAACTGCGCCACTTCTTTCTTCATGGCTGGCCACCAATAGACCCTTTTCAGATCCTGATACATCTTGGTAGCTCCTGGGTGAACACTATACCTCGCATTATGAGCTTCCCTCATAATGTCTTCCTTCACATTGCCCCTATCTGGTACACAAAGTCGGTTCCCATAGCGAAGGATCCCTTTACTGTCAAATTTGAACTCTGCACTATTGCCTGACTGAACAGTCCTGGCAATTTTCATCAACTCAGGGTCCTCATGCTATCTCTGAGCTATCTGCTCCAGAAACACAGGTGTCACTCTCATCTGTGCTATCAACGCACCTGTACCAGACAACTCTAGCTGTAATCCCTCGTCAAAGAGCTTATAAAGCTCCATCACAACTGGTCTCCGCTCTACTGCTATATGGGATAAACTGCCTAGTGATTTCCGGCTTAGGGCGTCTGCAACAACATTCGCCTTACCCGGATGATACTGGATCTTACAATCATAATCACTGAGCAATTCGACCCACCTTCTCTGCCTCAAATTCAGCTCTCTCTGACTTAAGATGTACTGTAAACTCTTGTGATCAGTGAAGATCTCGCATTTAACCCCGTAGAGGTAATGCCGCCACATCTTAAGTGCAAAGATAACTGCTGCCATCTCTAGGTCATGGGTAGGGTAATTCAACTCGTGTTTCTTCAACTGTCTAGAAGCATAAGCTATTACTCTATCACTCTGCATCAATACACAACCCAATCCCACTCGAGATGCATCACAGAACACTGTGAAGTCCTCATTACTGACAGGCAGAGCTAACACTGGTGCTGTTGTCAATCTCCTTTTGAGCTCCTCAAAGCTCTCTTCACACTGGTCTGACCAGATAAACTTCTGGTTCTTCTGAGTCAATTTGGTCATAGGAGCTGCTATCTTTGAGAAGTTCTGAACGAACCTCCTGTAGTAACCTGCCAGTCCCAGAAAGCTTTTAATCTTAGTCACTGTCATGGGTCTGGGCCAGTTAGCTACAGCCTCTATCTTCTTGGGGTCTACCTCAATACCCTCTGCTGATACCACATGTCCCAAGAAGGAAATGCTCCGTAACCAAAACTCACACTTCGAGAACTTGGCATATAAACCATGCTCTCTCAGTGTCTGCAAAACAATCCTCAGATGCTGGGCATGCTCCTCTGCATCTCTGGAATACACTAAGATATCATCGATAAATACAATGACAAAGTGATCCAGAAACTCACTGAATACCCTGTTCATGAGATCCATAAATGCTGCAGGGGCGTTAGTCAACCCGAACGGCATCACTAAGAACTCATAATGCCCATATCTGGTCCGGAAAGCTGTCTTAGGCACATCTGCCTCTCTGACTCTCAACTGATGATACCCATATCTCAGATCTATTTTCGAGAAACAACCTGCTCCAGCTAGCTGGTCAAATAGATCATCAATCCGTGGTAAGGGATACCTATTCTTGATAGTGACCTTGTTCAACTGTCTGTAGTCGATACAAAGTCTAAGGGATCCATCCTTCTTTCTGACAAAGAGCACTGGAGCACCCCAAGGTAAGGTACTAGGGCGGATGAAACCCTTATCTACCAAGTCCTGCAACTGTTCTTTCAACTCTGTTAACTCAGCTGGCGCCATCCTGTAGGGAGGAATAGAGATAGGTCTAGTACCTGGCAGTAATTCAATTTCAAACCCTATCTCCCTATCAGGTGGTAGTCCTGGCAAATCGTCTGGGAACACATCAAGAAACTCTCGGACTACTGGTACTGTGGCTGGTTCCCTCACCTGACTGTCTAGCTCTCTCACATGAGCTAGAAACCCCTGACAACCCCTCCTAAGCAAACGACGAGCCTGAAGGGCTGAAATCATACCTCTGGGTGTACCTCTCCTGTCTCCTCTGAAGACACACTCTGACCCATCCTGGTCTCTGAGACTCACTAGCTTCTCTCGACAGTCCAACGTAGCACTATATGCAGATAGCCAATCCATCCCTAGAATGACATCAAAATCTGTCAAGTCTAGAACCACAAGGTCAGCTGGAAGGCATCTACCCTCTATAAACACTGGACTGAAACGACAGACTGACACTGCCACTGATGGGTCACATCTAGGTCCACTGACCCAGAGAGGATACTCTAACTCAGAACTGATCAAATCCAACCTCTCTATGGCTCTCGAAGCAATAAAGGAAGGAGAAGCACCGGGGTCCATCAAAGCATACACATCTGAACACCCAATGATGAGATTACCTGACACCACTGTGTTCGACGTGTTAGCCTCCTCCTGTGTCACTGTGAAAATCCGTGCTGGGGCTACCGGATTTCCACCTCGGGAACCTGCTGCTGAAGTAGAGGCTACCCTTCTACCTCTGCCTCTGCCACTAGTCTGAGGCATGACTGGAGCTGCTGGCCGTACAACTGGCTGTACCACACTGCCTGAACTCATCTGCTGGGATGGTACAAAAGTCATCTGCGGACAATCCCGAGCAATATGCCCTTCCTGTCCACATCGAAAACAAGCTGTAGATCCCAACCGACAAACTCCTCCATGTGGTTTTCCGCATCGTCTGCAGACTGGAGCTGTGCCAGAGCTTGAGCCACTACCTATTCCCAGACCTGACTTGACTTTACTCCAGAACCCTTTCCTTGTTCCTCTCGCTCTATCCCATCTCTTACTGCCTGTGGAACCTGAACTGGGGGCCTTAGAACCCGAAGCCTGTGCCTTTGACTGTTTCTGAATATTGGCACTAGCTTCCATTTTCCTGGCTGCGTCTACTATGGTATGGAAACTCTCCTTTTCTGCTGGAAGAATCAAGGAAGCATACCTGGGATGCAATCTCATAGTATATCTCCTTGCTTTCTTCTGATCAGTATCATCGGCTTGACCCACGTACTGAAGCAGATCCAGGAACTTATCTGTGAATTCATCAACACTCATCTCGTCTGTCTGTCTCAACTGTTCAAATTCAATTACTTTCATCTCCCTCGAACTGTCAGGAAAAGCCCACCCTGCAAACTCATTGGCGAACTCTCCCCATGACATGCAGTCCATTCTCGGCTCCACATAATTCTTAAACCATTCTCTGGCTTTCTTGCATTTTATTGTGAAACCTGCCATCTCAATGGCTCTCCTATCATCTGCTCCCAACTCACTGGTGATCATCCTAACTGCTCTGAGGTAATCAAATGGATCATCTCCTGTGTTGTATTTAGGAGCATCCAATTTCAAGTACTCCGTCATTTGGACTTTACCTCCAGATGAGCTAGGTTCATGTCTGTCAACAACAGGGGCTACTGGTTCTGGTGGTAATACTGGTTCATTTGGTTCATTTGGCTCTAGGTGTGCTGCACTTGGATGTATAGGGGAAGATGGATACATAGGATATGGTGGATATGATGGGTAATAGTGAGGATATGGCATATATGGCATGTATGTAGGATATGGGTCAAATCGAGAGTACTCCGACATCCCCTCCATCGGATACTCTGGCTCCTGAAACAAGGATGGATAGCCAAAATCTGAGGCCTGAGCACCTCCCTGCGACTCTCCCATACATATACTCATGTATATGATCACAGGGGTCCAAAACTATCTAATAACCCCAAACAACAAATCAAACATAACACATAAACATGTATACATGCATAACTCATCAAACCTATCATTAAGAACCTAAACATGCATCTCCTTCCACAAATCCCCCTAAAACCTTCGGAAAACATATTCAAGAACATCACTTACCTCCTGTAGTAAGAAGCTACACACTCTGAACAAGGAAAAACGGATCACCTCCTCTTACACTCTCAAACTCTCTCAAACTCACTTTTTGCTAAAACTCTCCAAACTTGGTGAATGAGCAAACTCCTGCATGAGCTGCTCTAACTCAGCAAATAAACCAAGGGAGACGTGGCCAAACTTCTGGCAACAAAGGGAACATAACACCTGTCCACAATGCTGACTAAGGATGTCCAAAAGCTGGCTGGCCAACTCAATGTCGGCTGCCCAATCGCATGCAACACCATGCAACATTCGGGGGCCGAACTTCCCTTCGGAAGCCAAACACTTTCGGCGGCCGAACTTACTTTCGGCGGCCGAACTTACTTTCGGCGGCCGAACTTGGCTCAACTGCCTTAGGTCATTTCAACTCAATACTCACTTCAAGTATTCTACCACATCAACACAAATCACACTACTTAAGTAAAAACATAACTCCTACCCTTAGATAGAGTCCCAACACCCCGAATTCCACCAGACAATAGGAATTCCGGTGCCGGATTCTAGCCGGGTATTACAGTTCTGGAACCAGAAGGCTGTGCTGCTGACTGTTTGACTTTTCCCTCGACGATAGCACTAGCCTCCATCCTCCTAGCCATGTCTACTATGGCGTGAAAACTCTCTCTATCCGCTGACTGTATCAAGGAGGAATACCTGGAATGGAGCTTCATGATATACCTCCTTGACTTCTTCTGGTCTGTATTAAGGTCCTGCCCAGCAAATGGCAGCAACTCCATAAACCTGTCAGTATATTCGTCTACACTCATGTCATCAGTTTGCCTCAACTGCTCGAATTCTATCATCTTCAATTCCCTTGAACTATCAGGGAAAGCCCACCCTGCAAATTCATTAGCAAACTCCTCCCATGATAGACTATCCACCCTCGATTTCACATAGTTCTTGAACCACTCATGGGCCTTCTTGCATTTTAGTGTGAACCCAGCCATCTGAATGGCTCTACTGTCATCCGCCCCTATCTCATCTGTTATCGCCTTGACCCTCTCAAGGTACACAAACGGGTCATCACCGGTTTCAAACTGGGGAGCACCCAACTTCATATAATCAGTCATTCTGACCTTGCTCCCTCCAGATGAGCTAGGTTGAGGTATTTGGGTTTCTGGGACAGTAGGTGCTGCTGGTGGTGGAGGAGGTGCAACATTTTCTGTGGTAGGGTTTGCTGGATTTGGGTGATAGGGTGGTGGTGGATACATAGGATACTGTGGGTATGGTGGGTAATATGGTGGGTATGGCATCTGTGTGGGGTAAGGGCTAAAACTAGGGTAATCCGATGTACCTCCCATCGAATACCCGGGATTCTGTGAGAAAGGTGGGTAATGAGGTGGCTGAACAAAACCCGAGGCCTGAGTGCCTTCTTGGGACTCTCCCATACCTTCCTCTGACATACTCATCCCCAAACTGTCATCCCCCCTCTGGTCCACATCCATTTCATCTCCCACATCTTCTGACATACCACCTTGAACTGTTCCTCGTACTGATCTGCTTCTTCCCAGATCTAAAGACCTTCTAGGGTCTCTCACTGCTCGGTCCCTGTTGGACCTGCTAGACATTGCCCTAGGCAATGCTGGAGGACGGGCGCTCATGCCCTCATCCTCAGGTGGTACTCTAGTCAATCTTGCTGATCGACGAGTTCCTCTCATCCTATTTTCTGAAAAACAGTGCACATCACAAGCAACATTAGCATCATATGGTTCATGTGGGCACACATGAACCCGCATCACATACATCACATATCATAGTACATCATTAATGCACATGCATATTATCATGGCATTTCACATCATCATGCAAGACAGGACTCCACATCCTATCCTAGTGGACATGATCTTCCTATTGTGCTTGACCTTCTAGAACATTTATGAGCCCGACACTCTAGGTCCGACCATATGAACCTAGGGCTCTGATACCATTCTGTAACGACCCGGAAATCCGGACCGCTACCGGCGCTAGGATCCAGATCGGCATAAGGCCGCCGGGAACCGTAGCAAGCCTGACATAACCTGTAATCCTGTTAAATCCCATACATGATCAACAATACTCATAAACCTGTAAACCTTCTCATATAACAACCAAGCTCAACCTGTACATAAACATAAACATAACACAACCTCCACTGGAGCCCTCATCAAAATGCTCCAATGGGGTATCTCATCATACATAAGCTTGGCTGAACATAACCTCATATCTCATATCATAAAGACCATGTACATACAAGTGGGATTAACAATCTGTATTGGTCAAGCACAACTCTATCCTCAATATTCAAATTACATAACATAACTTAAAACACTTTTACATTACATCATAATACAATTGTCATGTCCACAATCTAACTATTACGTAAACATATCTTCCATGTTCTGGCTAACCTTCTGATCTACCCTGCACCTGCACATCTGGGGTTAGGGGAGAGGGGTGAGCTATAAAGCCCAGTGAGCAGAATAGAGAAAACATATATTAAATATTTCATGCTTCCATGAAATGCAACACATCACAAACATATCACATAAGGATGGTATTGTCACCTATAGTCCTCAACATAATCCAATCGTGCCAGGGGCGTAGAATGGGCCTCACTGGTCTTTCTCTTGCATACATAACATAACATAACATTCCAATATGCCAGGGGCGTAGAATGGGCCTCACTGGTCTTTCTCTTAACATAGTCCAGGGGCGTAGAATGGGCCTCACTGGCGATCCATACCGTATCATCATCATATCATACCATAGGAGGACTAGAGGATCATCCAATAGCCAATCCGCATCCACATCATATTATGCAATGCAACATATTCGTGAATACTAATGCAAACAACCTAAAATATCGCATGGCATATATGATGCATGAACATGCTCCAAAAAGTTATATTTCATTTATTTAAAAACTTAAGGTTCATTCCACTCACCTCTGGCTGAAGCTCTACAGACTCTGAAGCAGCTATCTCACTGCTGAGGTCCTCGGTTCCTCGGGTCCGAACCTACACAGGTGGACTCCAATGAGGGACCAATCATACATAAACATAACTCTAATAAACTCCCCAAAAAACCCCCTAAAACATCAGGAAAACATCACATAGAAATATGCATGAAATGGCTGAACAGGGCACTTTCGGCGGCACCTTCGGCGGCCGAAAGTCCTGGACAGATCCGAAAGTCGGGCACTTTCGGCGGCACCTTCGGCGGCCAAAAGTCCCAGACAGAGACGAAAGTCTCTTTTCGGGGGCAACTTCGGCAGCCGAATGCTGCCTCCACAAAGGGGGTTCGGCGGCCGAAAGTCACTTCGGCGGCCGAACCTGAGCTTCTCCCGAAGGGCAGAAACTCAGCTCCTCTATGCACATTTTGCCTCCCAAGCTCAAATCATGCAAAAGCTAGTTCTAAAACATGCATACACATCATACATCACACCTAGGGGTCTCAAACTAGCATATACCCCAACTACAACACTTCAAACACACAAAAACCAACATACATTATTCAAAATCATAACATAAACCCAAATATTCAAATAACCCTAACAAGCATTTCTACCCCATAAATCTACTTAAAACTTGTTAGAAACATACATTGAGCTCAAGATCGGCTCTTACCTCTTGAAGATCGAGAGAGAGACGACCTAAACTCGGAGATCCAAGCAAATGGGCTCCGGAGTCTCCCAAGCTCCAAAACTTGTTTTAAAAGCTCAAAACCTTCAATGCAAGCTCAAAACTTAAGAAAAATGATGGGGATTTGGAGGAAGAACAAAAGATTTGGGAGAGGGAGGTTGGAAGCTAGCCGTGGCCGAAAATGGGAGAAAACTCACCCATTTCGGCTAAGTCCCCTTTTTATAGGTGGCTGGCCAGGCCACGTTCGGGGGCCGAATGTGCCTCCGCATCCATGCAATGTTCGGCGGCCGAACCTGGACTTCCCTAACTCATGCTTTTGGGGGCCTAACGTGCCTCCAAAACGCATGCATGTTCGGCGGCCGAACTTGACTTTCGGCGGCCGAACCTGGGTTTTCCTCCAATGCTATTTTCATGTAAAAACTCATTTAGTTTCATACTTTAAAACCATTAAAAACATGAAAACATTTTATGAAAACATGCTTTTACCCTTCTAGAGGTTTTCGACATTCGAGATTCCACCGGACGGTTGGAATTCCGATGCCGGAGTCTAGCCGGGTATTACAACAAGCACATGACGATTTCATGAAACAAGAGCCTAAGGTATTTTGTAAAGTTTTTATCAATACATGGCCATAATGCAATGTTGTAATATCTAACTTATAGGATCCTAAGTTTAACAGTTGTCCACCTTGAAATGATGACCTAACAATGAGCTATAGACTTCAATCAATTTTCCTCCGCCATGCATGGCTTCTATAATTGGCTCACCGTTGCCTTCTTTGGCTTATTGCTTTGGAGTTATTTCTATTGGTAATTGGCTTAATCAAGGAGGTGGATAACGGTTGAGACTGTATGATGCTTGAATCTTGTCTTTTTTTTTTTTTTTGGTTCAAGCCATCAATGCCTCTTTGAGGTTCCTGTGGGTGAAATGATTAATCCTTGTATAACTTTACTAGGGTCTTTAATATTAAAATTCAGATATTTATATGCAAGATGTATTCAGTATTTGAAATTCATTGATTTGACTAATTTGATTTCGTGCCGAATAGACTCGTTAAGAAAATAAAATACTCCCTATAAAGTTTTAAAATGTATTTATATTTAAAGTTCGCACTCAAAATCATATTTATATATGAAGTATAGGGATGAGCATTCGGTCGGTTTGGTTCAAAACCGAACCAAACTGAATAAATCGAAAATTAAAATTTTAGTATTTATAAAAATTGAACCGAATCGATTTTAATAAAAAATCAAACCGAATTGAACTGGTCTGATTTGATTTGATTTAGTTCGGTTTGATCGGTTTGAACTTTTAATAAATTTTTTTATTTTTTACACTTTATTTTTAGTATTTTAAAATTTAATTGAAATAGTTTAACCTTGATATGATTTAATCTCTCTGTATTATTGAAAATAATATAGTATTATCACTAATCGGTTCGGTTCAATTTTTTGATTTTTTTCTGATCAAAATCGAATCGAATTGAAATAACTGAAATCTTTTAAATTAAAAATTAAATCGAACTGAAATAAATAAAAAATCAAATCAAATTTATAAATTAATTTAATTCAATGGATTTTTTGAGTTTAAACCAAATAATACGTGCCACTATGAAGTATGTGGAAATATATATATATATATATATATATATATATATATATATATATATATATAGACCTAAAGTAAAAGGGAGAGAATATATATAGGTGCATAAAGATTTGATGTGGGTTTTTATTAAATATGATGAGACAGCTTCAAATCCTAATCTCTTTAATGTTTGTCTTAATTAATTGTTCTTAAAGCATAATTTAGTGTTTTCTTGTCTTCAAATTACCACTATCAGCTCCAATACGTTAGTAATGACCCAACACACTAGTGTTTAACTATTTAAATTAAATTACTTTCAAGTCCTTCGAATTTTAATTAATTTTCATTTTACTCCCTGAACTATGTTTTTGTCTCTCAAGACTTGTATTTTTCACTCATAATAAAAACAAGAAATGTTGATTTTGAAACAACAGACTTATGAATGGTATATATATTAATAAAAACAAGAAATGTTGTTTCTGAGTAATTTTGATTTAACATGTTAAATTTTATCGATAATTTTTAATCAATATTCGATTAACGAATAAGATGAAACTTTCTTACTTCTATATTAATTTAAGTAAAGTTTATTAAATTTTAATGGATTTCTCTTATTTTTCTCCAGCATGATTGGTGAAGGAGTTTTAATTTGGGCTCCTAAAGTCAAGGTTCTAACCCCACACTAACCATAAATATAATATTTTTTTTTATATTAAAGAATTCATAATGATGATTTGAGATTTAAAAAAATAGGGTTTTTATGTGTATGGGAAAATTTAGCCTAGATGTGTCGTGACCCCCTCTTTTTATCCTTTTTTCTTGTCCTTTAGTGATGCATAATTGCCACCTTGCTACAATGCTATCTGTCGCTGTTATACAGAGCTGTACGTATGGGCGTACCTGTCCGTCCCTCATCGTCAGGTAGCCATTTAATTCCCTTTCGACGCCCATGTTAATAGGGTCGCAGCATAGCTGGACTTGCTCTCCTACTCCCCATCACGTCAGATGAGCTGGGTTCCTCTCTAATGAGCCCAGGCCCTTGGTGAGCCCGGCCTGCTTCAACCGCGGGTTGGGTGATGACTGCTAGGTCGGCTTATGTAGTGGGCTCTAATGGGTTTTAGGCCTAGCACTATTTCTAGGGCTCGACCTCAGCCTGGATGCTAGTGGCCCAGCGGTCATCAAGTGCCCCTTTACCTCCTCATTAGTTATTCTATGATTAATGAGTGGGCAAATGACTAGGTTTCAATTATGACCGCACGACCCTAGGGAGGTTCCCGTCAAAAAATGTCTCTCTCTGTCTTTACCCATTTCAAATTCGTGCTTTCGGTTTCTCTCTAGACTCTTCTTCTTGCTCTGCTTCCTCTAATCTATCTTTCCCCCTCTTTGCGAAATTTTTCCTGAGGTACGTCTTCATTTTCCTGATGGCCACCATTAGAATCCCTAATGTTGTAGGTTTGAGGTCCACGGTCACCTCTTCCACTCTTTCAGATTTCTTCTCTGCCGACTACATAGACACCTCCATTTATAGGATTAGGGCTCCTTTTCACAATGAGAGGATTGTTCTTCCTGTTCCTCGCCGGGGGGTTTGATGGACCCCAGCAAGGTCACAACTTGATCTTCTACGTCAAGCAACGCGACTTCGGGTTAACATTTCCTTTCTCCCCCTTCTTTATCGAGGTCTTTCGTCACTTCAGAGTAACCCCTCGCATGTTATCTCCGAATTCTATCCTCTTCATGTGTTCCTTCGGGTCAATAAGTCTGTGCTGGGGTTTTGCCCCTTCCGTCGCTCTGTTTTCTACCTTCTTTTTGTTTGGTTCGGGCAAATTGTAGATTTTACTACTTTGCTCCCCGGGGAGGGTTGTCCATCTTCGCGGGATACAAAGACTCAATAAAAGGCTGGACTGAGGCCTTTGTGGTGGTGGAGCTGAAGGAAGGCTCTGGGATCGACTGGGATGTTGATCTCTCTTGGAAGGAGGTTCCCCAGGACTATAACGACCTTCCTCGACTGCCCCTGGTGGACCAAATCTGCCTTCTTCTACTGGCCTCTGTTCAAAGGAAGTATGATGTCGAGAAATACATGTTAGTATCTAGTCTTCGGGACTGCCAGGAAGCTGGTACTCGTTAATGACTATTTTTCTGTCTTTTTCTTCTCCCCCTCTTTTTTTTTTTTTTTCTAGTAGCATTTTTTCCTTTCATTGTGTTCGGCCTTGACTTGGGTCGTTTTTATTTTTTTTGCTTCCTCTGTGCCGATGGATAAGATCAAGCCCCCTAAGAACTTTACCATGTCCAGGGAAAGCATGAAGGCCACTCTGGAGGCCTTCAAGGCCGGCCGGTCAGTTACGGATATCACCCACAAAGTTTTTCATGCAGTCACTCCCACTGCAGCAGGTCGGACTGCTGCCCCTACTTCTTCCTGGGCGCTGGTGCTCGTGGCTAAAGGCTCTCGATCTGCAACCTCCAGGGCCTCCATTCAGGGCAAGGCTCTGGGCTCCTCCAAGTCTCCAGCGGCTTCAAAGCCCAAGTCCACCTCCATTCCAGCCTCTCGGGAGCCCTTCACCATCAATGAGTCCACTGAGAGTGGCTCCAAGGGGGGGATCAAGGTCGCTCCTCTAGTGATTCAGTCCCGCCAGATTGCTGCTGCCTTCATAATTGGTGGGGCTTCTGGCAAGCGAGCCCAAACTTCTAAGGCCTCCCCTGAGGGCCGAGCTGTCAAGAAGGCACGTGCGGTTAGGCCTCCAAAGACTGCTCTTCCTTCCTCCACAGACAATTATCCATGAAGGAGAACAATTATAAAGGAAAGAAGAATGGTATTATATATTTATTTATTTTTGGTATGGATTTAGTGTCAAATATTATATAAACTTTTAATACCTTACTCTTATGCAATCAGGTTGCATCTGGTTATGGTATATTGATAGGAACTTTAATAGGAAATTTTTATGTAAGGGTATGCATTTTCTCATAAGTTTATGTTAGTAAATATTAAACAAATTGTTAAGTATATTCACACTGCATTTGAATCCAATTGTCTCAGATACCTAGAGCAAGAAATATTGAATTTATTGGTGGATCAAGAGCAACATCAATGGTAGCTAGAATAATGCATCCAAATATGCATATTGATTCATCCTAAGCACAAGAGATTGGCTCTCAAGCACCTTCATCTCCAGTAGGAAACAAGATTCCTCCCATACCTTCATACCTACTGCATCTGTATCAAGAAAGGGAAAAGATAAAATAATATGAAGTGTCAAAAGTGTTGTCTATTGGACATTGAAGTGCTTCTGCAATGGACATTTGAATCTTTTGGTTTTATTTTTAGGATTTATGTAAAAGAGTTTATATCACCTAAACAATCATATATTTTGTAAAAATTGTCTTCAGAAGTATTTTGTTAGCTTTAAGTATATATTTTTAGGCTTTACAAGTATTTTGTTAGCTTCAACAGAGAATTTTGGAACAGTTGTCTATTATATTTTGACTTATATCAAGAAATGCAAACCTTTGTTCACTTTAGTATACTTTCCAATTTGATTTTTTAGTTAATGTTATAATATTTATCAGTGTTTTATTAGTTCTTTCAATCTCAATCAACACATAGCTGGAAAAAAAAATATAAAAACTTTATAAATTTTAGCATTGAAGCTTAATTTTCATTGATAAATAGCCTTAAAAGCTATTATTTAGAAAATAATACTACACTTCAATTCTTGCTACTAAGCAAGAGCCAACAACCCGTTGATATTAAGTTTCATGTAATGCAATAGTAGACAAAACATTACAACCAAGGCAACAACATAAAAAACTCTCATTCTCCATTTCTCTTCCTATAATTTTTACACTTTTAAATGGAGCAAATTTCTATCCTCCTTTAATTTTCACTTTCTCCTTCTTCCTCACCAACTTTGATTTTGCCAACTTCAAATCTCTTTCCAATTCATTCTGAATTTGCTCTTTTGTTTATAGTAAAACTTGCAACCTTTCCATCTTATCAAATATTACATCAAAGTCAGATTTTTCCCTTAAACCAAGAACAAGCTCATCATCTTACCACATGAATAAATTACAATTAGTTGACTGCAACATTAGCATTACAAAGAGGTGAGATAATACCCCAAAAGAATACCCCATTCAAGAAGAACACCCCTTCCAAAGATAATACTCCCATTCAAAAACCATCATTCCAGAACAATACCCAATAAACAATAAGAAAAGATGGGAAGAAATTTACTCTGTGCATAGGACAACAGTAGAACTTTCTCCCTAGGTTCTTTCTCGTGAAAGATGTAAAAATGGTTGCCATTTTGTTATGGATAGGACAATAAATACGAGGTGCAATTGCTGTTGAAGAAAACAAACTATTAGATGCCATTGTTGAATAGGAACGAAGCTTCCCATATTCTGATGAAGGAGAGACTTCTTCATATGAGGTTTCCGAAAATTGCAATAATTTACTTGGTTGATTTAGAGTTATAAAATTGTAGTGGAATACTTAAATAGTACATAGTTAAATCCTAACTAGTTTTTTTTTTTTTTTTTTTTTTTTGTTAAATAAAGTGGAAAGTGAATTATTTTATTTAATAATAAAAAAGTCAAGTGGCGTGCCACTTAGAATTCAGCATATATCCTACATTGTGATTTCAAATCTAAATAAATTTTTTTAAAATTTTAAATTTTAGTCATTTGTGTCAAAATTAAAATTAATAAATTAATTTAAAAAAATCGAAAAGGTTTGAATTTTTTGTGCTATTATATGAATTTTATTTTTCTAAAGTGAATTTTATTAAATATTGTTATTTTGTAAAGATAAGTTAAAAAAAAAAAAAAGATATGTTTTAAAAACTGAAACAAGGTCTACCTACCCATTTAATTTGGCGTAGTCCAGGATGCGAATGGAAAATTTTAAATTAAAAAAAAAATCGAAAAGTGAACATTCGGCTAACTAAAATAAATTAAAGTGACATTTTAATTAATTGAAATTTTATTAATTTTTAAAATATTCACAGAAATAAAATTGAAACTAAAAGAAATTAAACTTAAGGAATGGAAATAATTCGCTGATTATCGATTATAATCAAATTAATTGAAATAAAGGAAATTTCAAATTTTATATTGTTAATTAATTAAATATATAAATAGAATACATAATAATTTTTATTTATAAAAATAAAAATATGTAATTTATTTTAGAAAATAATTATTTTAAATTTAAAATTAATAATAATAATTTATTAAAAATTATAATTATATGTTCTAAATAATAAAAATTTGATCAATTGAGTTATCAAATTAAAAATAATCAAATTGATAACAGAAAATCAAATTTTTCTTAGAAATTATTAATAAATAATAATCATACTGATGTAGCTAAAACAAAACTGTGTTGGGATTGGTCAATCTATAGGAAGGAGAATGTAAGGTGGTTGGCATTTACGGCAACCACTCTGATGCTCAAGTCAGTAAAGCGAAGAGAAGGACGAATGTAAGAAATTGCTTAGAACTTAATAGTAATTATATAAGAATTGTGTACCTTTATCTCTGTGATTGTTAGTTTTTCTACTGTAAGAAGATGGAGTTATTTATAACATTTTCTGAGAATCCGACAATGCCGACTAATTGATAAGGGATCTCACCGGCTAATTGATAAATGATCTCACTAGCTAATTGATCGAGGATTCCATAATTATAAGCATAATGGGGATCTTCCAGATTGTACATGCTAATAATAACTTTACGTGAAGACTCGACCTATTTAGGAGATGACGAGTCTTGATAAAGAATCGGATGCTACGGTGTCTGGGTATTTTTTTCCACGTACAGGATCGCATATTAGCTTATCAGACCCTTGCCATGTGACCATGTTTTATTGTGACAGCTCATGGTTTACTTTGAGTGATTATTGTATAGCATCAGAGGTCCCCCATTGGTCTTCGATTTTTCAGATTTGAAGATGACAGTTGTCTTCACGATCATGGGCACGTAATATATCTAAATTGACTTTCCACACTTGCATCGCTCTGCCTGCCCTTGATCATAAATGATGATTTTCTTGTGGCTATGAAATAAATAACGTGAAAATAATAAATCGAACTTAACACTTGGTTACGATAACGACTTAAGGATTTTATTAATTAGGACTATCGCCTAGTCGTTAGCTTGGTGGATACCCGTCTCATGGCGCTTTTTGACAGAAACTTGTTTTTGCTTTTTGGAACTAACACCTGAAGACTCGCATGGCAGTTACCTACCTTGTGGCGCTTTTTGGCAGAAAATTGCCTCTGTCTTTTGGGGCTAACACCTAAAGATTGGCCTAGCGGTTACTACCCTTGTGGCATTTTTTTGGCAAAACTCGCCTCTGTCTTTTGGGACTAACACCCGAAAACTTGCCTAGCGATTATCCGCATTGTGGCGATTTTTGGCAAAAACTCGCGTTTTGTCTTTTGGGACTAACAGTCGGTCATGTGGCCTAACAGATACCTGCCTTGTGACTTGGCATAAAATAACTTAGAAACTTTTTGTAAAGCAGGACTAACATCCGAATTATAACCTGGTGGAACCCGCATTGTGGCTTGGCATTAGATGCCTTGTTTAGCGGGACTAACATCCGGATTATGGCCTGGCGGAATCCACATTGTGGCCTGACATTAGATGTCTTATTTAGCAGGACTAACACCTAGATTATGGGCCTTGGCATAAAATGTCTTTTTTAGCGGGACTAATATCTGGATTATGACTTGGCGGAACCCGCCTTATTGCCTGACATCTGATGCCTTGTTTAGCGGGACTAACACTGTATAGCCTGGCGGAATCCACCTTGTAGCCTAGCATCAAATGCCTTATTTAGCAGGACTAACACCCAGATTGTAGCCTGACGGAACCCGCATTGTGGCCTGGCATCGAATGCCTTGTTTAGAGAGACTAACACTTGGATTATAGTCTGGCAGAACCCACCTTGTAGTTTGGCATTAAATACCTTGTTTAGTGGGGCTAACACCTAGATTGTGGCCTAGTGGAACCCACCTTGTGGCCTTTCCTAACAGTTACCCACCTTGTGGAAGTGTTCTTGTCTCCATGCTTTCATTCATATTCTTGTCTCTCTGGCTTTTGGTTTTACTTTTGTCTCATCCTGTTGTCCTCTCTCAATACTTGGACTTTATCATCCAGCCTGATGTACTTTTGGGCTTTTTTCGTTAACTTTTGGTACGTAATAGCTGGGTTCTTGATTAGAAAATCCATGAACTTGAGGTTGTGCGTTCCTTTTTTTAATGCTTCACAAGTAAAGAATCATCAAAACAGTCTTCCAGTAAGAAGATGGTCAAGAAAAAATCCAGCAGAAGAAAGTCTAAAAAACAGTCTAGTTCGGATACAGAGTTGACAGCGTCCGAGACGTCATCCTCCGAAAACCCGGTATCTTCATGCGATAGTAATGAAGATGACTATTACGGCATACTTCCAGCTATCAAGAAAAAAGCAAGACTGACAAAGTAAAAAAGGAAAAGAAAAAGAAAGATCAAAAGGTAAAAAAGAAAGGAAAAGAAAAGAAGAAGCGGGACACCTCATCTTCAGAATCATATTAAAATCCAGCACAGTAAAGATTCGGTGGCAGGCAGGTCACTGTTTACAAACAGTAAAGTAACAAACAGATTCACCAACAGTAAAAAGGAGCAGATAAGTCACTATTCATGAACAGTAAAAACCCGCGTGATTCAACAGTAAAGACTCCCGTGACTCAACAGTAAAGCTTAGAAATTTTCTATAAAAGGGAGCCTCTCCCCTTGTGAAGGCACACTTGTAATCCCTCTCTCTCTATCTCTCTCTAGTTTCTCTTTACATTTCCTTTGTGTATTCTCTCTCTATTTCCAGAATTCTTTATCAGTTCTTAATTTTTAAAAAATATAGTAAGTTTCTTATTTTTCTTATTATACTGTTACTTTATAAGTCCGTGTTGACGGCACTTTTCTCTTCTCCCCCCTCACTCTGACTTAACTCTGGGGATCCCAAGTTAAGGTTGCAGGAATCCTGACCTTTATAATAAAACTAAAACACCATAAGTATGCTCTGTGGTTGCGGTCTAGGCTGATCTTCCACATCAGAAATCTGTTTGCATTAAAATAAAATCTCTGGTATATAGACTGGAAAACTAGACCTCTTCAATCCGGCAAATATTTTTTTAATAGGAAAAACTAAACAAAAATATTTTAATTTAAATAATTTTAAAATAAAACTAAACTAATAAATTTTAAAAATTCGAAAAATTTAATAGTAATTATAGAATTATAGTTTTTAAAAACGCATTAACCCATTTGAAATTAAGAATTTTAAAATAATTCAATTTAATTGATTTTTTTAATAATTATTTTATTAGAAATAAAAAAATTCAATTTTTTAATTTAAAAAAATTTTATTGAAAAAAATTAAAATTTTATAAAAATTTATTTAAATTATTTTTTTTATAAAATAATTCATGCTAAATAAAGGTTACCCTCTTAAAAATGTGAAGTTGAAATTACTTAAATACCAATTCTTCTTACTAAAAAAACCAATTATTCCAAAGGTGAAATCAGTAAAATGTAGCACCGAATTCACCTACAAAAATTATCAAACCCTCTTAGGATTTAAGAATCGTCCTTTTATCTTTAATTCCTTCTCATGCAAGCCTTTAAACTATAAAGGTGAATAAATGCAAATTGTTTCTAATGTTATATATATTTTTTTAATTTAAACACCTATTAAAGTTTTAATTACAAATGCGAATCAATATTTTTTGTAAAAAATATTGGAAAATATTTTTTAATAAAATAAATTATTTTTTATTATTTAATTTTAATTTAAAAAATAAAATTTATTAATAAATTTATATATAAAAATTTTAATATGTAGAAAATTGTAAAATTTTGTCAAAAGAGTAAGTTATTTCTTTAAAATGATTTATTTTTTCTTTGACCTGAAAAATATTTATCATTAATTAAATTCTTTAAATGTTTCGAACGTTAGAAAATAAGAAGAATATTTTTCTATAAGATATTTTTTGTAAAATAAATGGAACTTAAGTTATTACCAAAGAATACTAAAATTAACGATAAAATTTCTTGCTATTAAAAAATATAATATTTACTATAAAAAATTTATGGAAATAATATATAATTACTTTATATTACTACTCTAAAACAGTTATAGATTTTTTATAATAAAATTATATTTTTTATTAATTTTTTTTATTAATGTCTATAGCCTCTCTCTTGATATAGCGCGTCATGACACGAAATTACCGTTAATAGACACAACTCAGTGTATCCCTATTATACTTATAATTACGAAATTACCAACCTGATAGCTGGCGGTACCCCATATCATGCAGTCGACCATATTACCATTGGATTATCAGGAATACTATATTAATTTCCATTCTTTTACAGTATAAAAATAGAGGAATTACAAAAATAAAGGCACGCTATTTTCTATTACTACTCAATCTCTAAGTAATTCATTCTCTATATCCTTCGATATACTAACTTGAGCGTCGGAATAGCTGCCGTGGGCACCCACCACCACATCACATTCTCTTCTTTGCATGTTCTATCTAATCATAGTGCAACTCTATTTCGGCCACATCATTAATATAATCTTCGCAATATTATTTAGTTCTATTGTCGAGAAATCTTTTGAATAATCTCTATTCATTTGGAATACATCCGGTCTCCTACTCATTTTCTCGAAGAGAAACATCTCTCTCCTTTCACTTACTAAATGGTTGGTAGTTTGCGAATTGCTACTAATATTGCTACTAATGAGGGTGTCATCATTTTTTTGCCCCTGACAATAGAGAAAACACGTCCTCAGTAGTCAATGAAACAGATCTCAATAACTTAAATAACGAACCGATACTCCAGTACATCCAAAGATTGCAAGCGACCCTTGGGCAATATAAGACTCAGGAAGAGGCATCAAACATGACTCCTGGAAGAAGGAAGGAAGCTTCTATAGACACCTTAAGGGCTCGAACAAACGCAGTCACAATGCGGCCTAAGGGAAAGGCCAAGTCCAAAGATGAATTAGACGAAGCTCTAAAAGGCATTGATTGGAAGCTAGTACGAACCATGCAAAGGTACCAAAAGTAATAAGAGGAGGATTTTGGCCTAGATGGTGCTTCGCCTCTTTCGAAAGAAATCTTAGTAGAAACCTTTCCCACTAAGTTCAAGTTGCCTAACTTGGATAAGTATGACGGGACGGAAGACCACAAAAGTAACCTGGCAATCTTCAGGATGACCATGCAGCTTCAGGATGCCAACTACTTTGTGCTATGCCGGGTGTTTTCATCAACACTCACAGGTTTAGCTTAGAAACAGTACCAACATCTAAGCCCAGGTTTAATTCAAAACTTTACACAGTTTGCCATGTTATTTAAATCCAGATTTATTACTTGCATACCTCCTAAAAAGTTTTTCTTTGACTTGCGAAAGATCCACCAGGGAGAGGGTGAGTCTTTAAAAAGTTTTATTTCACGTTTCAATACTGAAGCTCTAGAGGTGGAAGAGTTAAATCATTGAAGAAAGGAACTCGCAACATTAAATTTATGAATTCCTTAATTAAAAGTCTAGCTGCGACGTATCAATAGCTGATAGATAAAGTCCAGAAGTATATCAAGCTAGATGACGAAATTCAAGTATTAAAAGAAGATAAGAGGGCAAATCAAAAGAAAAGTCAAAAGTTTGAGAAACGAGGACATGAAGGAGATCACATGAGTTATCTCATCTCTCAAAGAAGGGATGATCAAAGTAAATATAAGAATTATACTCTATTAAACGACTCACAGATTCGTATTTTAATGTGAATCATAAAAAATGATAAAGAAATCAGGTGGCCAACCAATCTCAACCCCGAGAAAGCAGAGAACCGAGACAAGATAAAGTACTATCACTTCCACAAAGATCATGGTCATACGACAAAAGAATGTTGACAACTAAAGAATGAGATTGAGAGGCTGATAAGGGATGAAACTCTTTAGAAATTCACCAGAAAGGGAAGGAAAGAGAGGAGATCTGAGTCCGAGAAAATAACTCTTGAAACAACCCCTGATCGAGAACCTGTGGGGGTCATATATGTCATAAAGAAGGACCTAGGGATGATTAGGGGAAGTAAGTAGGCTGCATATGTAATTACTGGTCTGGTAAGTTGAAGAAGGCCTTTTAAGTCTCAGAGGTCATTATCCCAAAAGTTTTATGAGTTAGCCAAATAGGGGAGTCGCGTGGTCCCCCTTTCTCGATATATTTGTAACATAAGGACATTCTTTTAATAATAAAGTTAATAATGTATTTTTCATATGTTGTGTTCTTCAGTGATAAGGAACGATGTGATTGCCTTCCTCATAAAAAGAAAAAGGATTAAGAAGATAAGAAAAGGCTAGGTCACAAGGCGGGCTCCACCAGACCATTTGAGTATTGGTTCCACTAAACAATGCAATAAGGCAAGTTTCACTAGGCTAGGTGACAAGGCGGGTTTCGCCAAATCGTCGGGTATTAGTCCCACTAAACAAGGCCACAAGGTGGATTCTGCCAAGCTAGGTCAGAAGGCGGGTTCCGTCAGACCATCCCGGCATTGGTCCCACTAAATAAAGCCACAAGGTGGGTTCCACCAGGCAAGCTCATAAGGCGAGTTTCGCCAGACCATCTGTGCATTGGTCCCACTAAACAAAGCCACAAGGCGGGTTCCGCCAGGCTAGGTCATAAGGAGGATTCCACCGAACCATCTAAGCGTTGTTCCCACTAAATAAAGCCACGAGGCGAGTTTCACTAGGCTAGGTCACAAGACAAGTTCTTCCAGACCATCCAGACGTTGGTCCCACTAAATAAAGCTACGAGGCGGGTTTCACCAATTAAGGTCATAAGGCGGGTTCTATTAGACCATCCAAGCAATGGTCCCATTAAACAAAACGGGTTTTGCCAGGCTAAGTCACAAAACGGGTTCCGCCAAACCATCCAGGCATTGGTCCCACTAAACAAGGCCATAAGGCGGGTTCCGCTAGGTCAAGTCACAAGGTGGGTTTCGTTAGATCATTTAGGCGTTGGTCCCATTAAACAAGACTACAAAGCGAGTTAAGTTACAAGGCGGGTTCCGCCAGATCATTTGGGCATTGGTCCCACTAATCCAAAGTGGTTAAAGGGGCCACAGGGTGAGTCTTGCTCGGTGTTAATCCCCTGTAAGAAATCCTAAGGCATGCTCAAGGCCATAGGGCGGATATAAGCCAGGCCAAAAAAGCAGGCAAGGGACTCACTAATTGAGGGATTTGTGTCAGGCCACTAGGCAGGTTTTGCCAAATTTGATCAGCGAGAGATAGCCCTGCATGAGACTATTGGAGCCCAAGTTACAAGACAGGTGTTTAGAGGCGAGTACTGAAAAATCCCATAGAATATTTCAGACCCAAGGCAAGTATACACTAGGCCATATGTCTAGGTGTTATCCCCATTGTTAAAGAATTTTCAAGCTATTTATTACTATTATGTGGATGGATGTTAACCCTTGGCAGTTCTTTAAAAAAAGAATTTGTTCAAGTCTTGGAAAAAGGATGTAAACAAGCACATGGTATACAGAAACTCAGTAAAAATAATTACAAGATATATTTTCATTGCTCATAAAAGGTTACATGGGAGGAGGGATATCTTCGGATTCCTCCGCCTGAATCTCCATTACATCAGTATTTTCTATATCTATTATATTATCTATGGAGACCTGGTCATTGGGAGTATCTTCAACACACCCCTCCTTCTCTTGAATCTCATCCTCCTACTGAGGAAAGATGTTGTCTATCCAGGAGAAATCCTTAGAAGGAAATCAGTTTACCAGCTCATTCTTTACTGAATCTTGGCCTTGTACGAATATCTCCTCACTCTGAGCCACTGTCTCCTGCAGCTCTTCCTTGAGCTCAACAACCCTGGTAGAATCAGCCCGGCCCCCTTCAGCTTAAGCCTGTAGCTCCAAGACCTGGCATTGCAATAGAGCCACCTAATCCTCTGCAGATTTTGCCCAATTCTCAAGACCCAGTTTGGAAGTGTTGACCTCACCGAGGTAGGCTCGAAGCTTATCCACCGACTCAAAAGGTCTCCTTCATAGTACTCGTAACTTCATTGACTCGAGCCTTCAACCTTGAACATTCCTCGGCTAAGAACCTCCTGTAAGTGTCCGTTGCGCCAAACTCCCACCTCAAGGTTTTATGACACTCCTTGGCTGTAACGACCCGGAAACTGGACCGCTACCAGCGCTAGGATTCAGATCGACTTAAGGTCGCCGAAACCCGTAGCAAGCCTAATATACATCCTGTACACCTGATCAAATCCCATACATGATCATACATTTTCATAAAAACTTTAAACTTTTCATATACCAAGCTTGACCTGTGCATGCACTAAAACTGTATACATAAAACCCCTTACTGGAGCCCTCATCAAATGCTCCAGTTGGGTCAACATTTCATATGTCAAGCCTGGTTCAACACATAACATCATTAAAACATTTCATTAAGATCATGTACCAAAAGGGATTAACCATACATTAGGGCCAAGCACTATACTAAACAATGAAACATATCTCTACATTACATTACATTATACCATTTTGCATTACATGTCCACTACTAATCTATTACACTTAACACAACTTTCAACCTTGACGACTTTCCGGTCTATCCTGAACCTGTAAACCTGGGGGTTAGGGGAGAGGGGTGAGCTACAAAAGCCCAGTGAGCAGAACAATAAAAATAATTTAATAAACATATGCTTTCATGGAATGCATCACAGCACAAACAATTCACATCACGGATGGACTGACCCAAAAATCCCTCTACTCTGTGCCCGGCCCTCGGTGGAGCTCCTCAGGACTTCTATTACATAACATAAGCTCTGTGCCCAGCTCTCGCTGGAGCTCCTCAGGACTTCTATTATATAACATAAAATCTAGAGGGCTAATGGGTCGTCCTGTTGTCCATCCACATCCATAATAAATAATGCAATGCGTTATATTCGTGGGGTCTAATGCAACCAACCTATTACATATACATGATGCATGAACATGCTTAAAACATTTGATTTCTTGCAATAAAAGATTAGTTTAGTTCTACTCACCTCTGGCTGACTCTGAACAAACTCTGAAGCAGCTATCTCACTGCTGATCACCTCGGTTCCTCAGGTCCGATCCTACACAGGTGGACTCAAATAAGGGACCAAACATACTCTAACATGACTCTAAACATCTCCCCAAAAACCCCCTAAAACATCATAAACATGCATGGAAAAATAGGCAAAGGAAGGCTGGGCAGGGGACTTTCGGCGGCAGGTTCAGTGGCCGAAGGTCCCTCCAGATCCGAAATTCAGGCACTTTCGGGGGCCGAAGGTCCTATCAGAGCCGAAAGTCACCCACTTTCGGGGGCAGGTTCGGTGGTCGAAGGTCCTACCAGAGCCGAAAGTCACCAACTTTCGGCGGCAGGTTCGGCAGTCGAAACTCCCCTGTAAAGCTGAAAGTCCAACTTTCGGGGGCTAGTTTAGGCGGCCTAAAGCTGCCTCCCCAGGCAGGTTCGGCGGCCGAACATGGCTTCGGCAGCCGAACCTGGATTCTCCAGAATGGCAGAACCCGATTCGCCTCCCACATCTAGCCTCCCAAAACCCTCCAAACTCATACTCGACGCTCAAAAGCATGCATAAACACATCATCAAGCATATAGGAGCATAAAACTAGCATATACCCCAACAAACAACACATTAAGCAATAAACTAACATAAACCCTAACATTTTACAACTAGCCTAAACATGCATCAAAACCCCTTAACCCTTCATAAAACTTACTTAAAAACATAAGAGAAGATGAGGATCTACACTTACCTCTTGAAGATCGAGAGGAGATGCGATCCCAAACTTGGAGATATGGAGGAACGAGCTCCGGGGGTCTCCAAACTTCAAAACTTTGATCTTAGCTTAAAATCTTCAAAACATGGTAAAAACTCAAAAAAATCTTGAAGGATTTGAGGAGGAAACACAAGATCAACAAGGGGGTGGCGGAGACTCACCTTGCCCAGAAATGGAGAGAGAAAACTCGCCCATTTTCAGACAGGAGGCCTTTTATAGGTGGCTGGCCAGACCACCTTCGGAGGCCAAAAGTGCCTCCGCAACTCCACCATGTTCGGCGGCCGAACCTGGGTTTCTCCTCGAAAATATTTTCTTTCAAAACTCAATTTTCTTTCTTCATTAAAACCATAAAAGCATATAAAACATTTTAGAAAACCTTTATTTTACCCTTCTAAAAGGCTCCGACATTCGAGAAATCCCGGATTCCAACGGAGATTCCGCTGGAAGGTAGGATTCTTAGTGTCGGGGTCTAGCCAGGTATTACATTCTTTCCCCCTTAAGAACATTCATCCCCGAATGTTCAACAAACAAGCACATGCATAGCATAAACATAAACACACATATCAACAAGGAAGCACATAACAACCAAAACACTAACCTTAAAAGAGATAGGGGTATTGCCGGAGCATAGACTCCCGTGTCTCCCAGGTACATTCCTCTATGTTTTGGTGATTCCAAATGACTTTCACCATCGGGATTTCCTTATTCCTCAGCTTTCTAATCTGCGTGTCTAGGGTCTGCACTGGCTACTCAACATAGGTGAGATCTCCTAAGATCTCCACATCTGGCTCATTAAGAACCTTGCCCGGATCTGACACGAACTTTCATAACATGGAAACATGGAAAACCGGATGGATTCTCTCCATTGAAGCAGATAGGTCTAGCTTGTACGATACATTCCCAATCTTCTGCAAGATTTCAAAAGGTCCGATGTACCGTGGAGCTAGCTTACCTTTCTTCCCAAAACGAATCACCCCTTTCATAGGAGACACCTTGAGCAACACCATATCTCCCTCCTGAAACTCTACATGCTTCCTACGGACATCTGCATAACTCTTCTGCCGACTCACATCAGTCTTGATTCTTTCTCTGATAATGGGCACTACTCTGCTGGTGATCTCTACTAGCTCAGGCCCTGCCGAGACCCTTTCTCCCAATTCATCCCAGCAGACAGGTGACCTGCACTTCCTTCCATACAAAGCTTCATATGGAGCCATCCCTATGCTAGCATGAAAGCTGTTATTGTAGGCAAACTCCACCAAAGGTAGATGTTGCCTCCAAGAACTGCCAAAATCTAACACACACATTCTGAGCATATCTTCAATAGTTTGGATGGTCCTCTCTGACTGTCCGTCTGTCTATGGATGAAAAGCAGTGCTAAAGTCCAGCCTGGTACCCATAGTGTAACGACCCAAAAATCGGACCGCTACCGGCGCTAGGATCCAGGTCGGCTTAAGGCCGCCGGGACCCGTAGCAAGCCTAACATGCATCCTGTGAACCTGATTAATCCCATACATGATCAACAACATACATAAAAATTAAAACTTTTCTTTCATACATTCTATCATACACCAAACTCAACCTGTGCATGCACTGAACATAGTCATAATCATAACCCTGACCCCTCTGTGGGATCTCATCAATGCCCCCAATGGGTGGCATAACATGTGTTTAGTTGGTTTACATAAGCATTATAAAACATCTAAGATCATGTATTAAAAAGGGATAACAACATCCATAGGGTCAAGCACAACTTCTAATCCTCAATATCATTACATTACATATCTATACATCATTATACAAATTCGTCATGTCCACATTCTAGCTATTACATACATAAGACTTCATTACTCTTGCTGACCTCCTGGTCTACCCTGTACCTGCAAGCCTGGGGGTTAAGGGAGAGGGGTGAGCTACAAGAGCCCAGTGAGCAGAATAATAAAACATTTAAAATATATGATAACATGAAATGCATCACATCACAATCATATCACATCAAGGATGAAGTTGTCACCAATAGTCCTCTACATGGTCCAACTGTGCCAGGGGCGTAGAATGGGCCTCACTGGTCTTTCTCTTACATGGTGCCAGGGGCGTAGAATGGGCCTCACTGGTCTTCCGTACCGTATCATCATCATATTATAACATATGAGGACTAAAGGATCATTCAACATTCATCCGCATCATCAACATATTATGCAATGCAACATATTCGTGAGTTCTAATGTAAGCACCCTATTATATCTCATGGCATTCATGATGCGTGAATCATGCTAAAACTGGTTTATTTATTTAAAAGCATAAGAGTTATTCCACTCACCTCTGGGTGAAGCTCTACTGACTCAGAAGCAGCTGAACTCACTGCTGGGGTCCTTGGTTCCTCGGGTCCGAAACCTACATAGGTGGACTCAAATGAGGGACCAAACAACTAGAACGTAACTCTAAAAGCATCCCCCAAAAACCCCCTAAAACATCATGAAACAATAATAGAAAATCATGCAAAAGAGGGCTGGACAGGGCACTTTCGGCGGCAAGTTCGGCGGCCGAAAGTCCCTCCAGAGCCGAAAGTCAGGCAGGTTCGGCGGCACCTTCGGCGGCCGAAACTCCCAGACAGAGGCGAAACTCATGCATGTTCGGCGGCACTTTCGGCGGCCGAAACTCCCAGACAGAGACGAAAGTCTCCTTTCGGGGGCAAGCTTCGACAGTCGAAGGCTGCTTCCACAAGCATGTTCGGCGGCCGAAAGTTCCTTCGGCTGCCGAACCTGGTTTCTCCCATTGTGGCAGAAACTCAGCTCTTCTATGCACATTTGCCTCCAAAACTTTCCAAACATGCATAAACCTATTCTACAACACACATACACAAGCATACAAGCTCCTAGGGGCTTCAAACTATCTAAAACCCCATCTACAACACATCAAACATGCATTTGCAAGCCACATTGCTAAAAAACACAACATAAACTCAAAAACCTAATTATGAGCTAAACATGCATTCTACCCCATAGATCTTCATAAAACTTACTTAAAACATGCAATGAGCTTAAGATCGACTCTTACCTCTTGAAGATCGAGAGAGAGACAACCCAATCTTGGAGATGGGATATTTTCAACTTCCTTGGGTCTCCAAGCTCAAAACTTGCTCAAAACTTGAAAATCTTCAAAACAAGATGAAAACTTGTGAAAATCGTGAAAGATTTGAAGGAAGAACTCAAAGATTGGTGAGGGACGGTGGAGAGCTCACCTTGGCCGAAAATGGGGAGAAAAGTTCGCCCATTTCGGCTAAGGGACCCTTTTATAGTGGCTGGCCAGGCCACGTTCGGGGGCCGAACGTGCCTCCGCATGCATGCCATGTTCGGCGGCCGAACCTGGACTTCCCTCACTTATGCGTTCGGGGGCCTAAGGCACACCCGAAATGCCTGCATGTTCGGCGGCCGAACTTAAGGTTCGGCGGCCGAACCTGGGTTTTCCTCCAAGGTTATTTTCATGCAAAAAAACTCATTTCCATCTTGCTTAAAACCGTAAAACACGTTAAAACATTTTATGAAAACATGATTTTTACCCTTCTAGAGGTTTCCGACATCCGAGATTCCACCGGACGGTAGGAATTCCGATACCGGAGTCTAGCCGGGTATTACATTCTCCCCCCTTAAGAACATTCGTCCCCGAATGTTCCTCAACTAGCACATAGCATGACATACACATATCATACACATAAAACACATGAAACATATAAGAACTAACCTCAGAAAAGATAAGGGTATTGCTGGAGCATGGACTCCCGTGTCTCCCAGGTGCATTCTTCCAAATTATGGTGGTTCCACAGGACTTTCACCATCGGGATTTCCTTGTTTCTTAGCTTTCTAATATGGGTGTCTATGATCCGTACTGGCTGTTCAACATAGGTGATATCTTCTTGGATCTCCACATCAGGCTCACTAAGAACCTTGCCCGGATCTGACACGAACTTTCTCAACATGGAAACATGGAAAACCGGATGGATTCTTTCCATTGAAGCAGGTAACTCCAGCTTGTACGACACATTCCCAATCTTTTGCAAGACTTCAAAGGGTCCGATGTATCGCGGGGCTAGTTTACCTTTCTTTCCGAACCGAACCACTCCTTTCATTGGAGACACCTTGAGCAATACCAGATCCCCCTCCTGAAACTCGACTTGCCGTCTGCGGATGTCTGCATAACTCTTCTGTCTGCTAGCAGCAGTCTTGATCCTTTCTCTGATTATGGGTACCACCCTGCTGGTAATCTCTACTAGCTCAGGCTCTGCCAAGGCCTTCTTTCCAACTTCCTCCCAGCAAACAGGTGACCTGCACTTCCTTCCGTATAAAGCTTCATATGGAGCCATCCCGATGCTAGCATGATGGCTGTTATTGTAGGCAAACTCCACCAAAGGTAGATGCTGCCTCCAAGAACCGCCAAAGTCCAGCACACACATTCTGAGCATATCCTCGATAGTCTGGATGGTCCTTTCTGACTGTCCATCCGTCTGGGGGTGGAAGGCAGTACTGAAATCCAACCTGATACCCATGGTACTCTGCAGACTCCGCCAAAATCTGGAGGTGAACTGGGGCCCTCTATCGGACACTATTGAAACAGGGACCCCATGCAGCCTGACGATCTCATCAACATACACCTGCGCCAACTTGTCCACAGAATAGCCACTCCTGACAGGGATGAAGTGAGCAGATTTGGTGAGTCTGTCCACAATCACCCATATGGAGTCTAATCTGTTGGACGTCGCCGGTAACCCCACTACGAAGTCCATAGCTATATTCTCCCATTTCCACTCTGGAATAGGTAGTGGGTTAAGCATTCCAGCCGGCTTCTGATGTTCCAGCTTCACCCTCTGACACACTTCGCAGGCTGACACAAACTGTGCCACTTCTTTCTTCATCGCTGGCCACCAATAAACTTTCTTCAAATCTTGGTACATTTTGGTGGCTCCGGGGTGAACGCTGTATCTTGCATTATGAGCCTCCCTCATAATGTCTCCTTTTAGCCCTATGTCATCTGGTACACACAATCGACTCCCATAGCGGAGGATCCCCTTACTGTCAAATCTGAACTCACTATCCTTGCCTGACTGAACAGTCCTGGCAATCTTCACTAACTCTGGGTCCTCATGCTGTTTCTGAGCCACTTGCTCCAGAAACACGGGTGCCACTCTCATCTGGGCCACTAAAGCACCTGTACCAGACAACTCCAACTGTAGACCTTCATCAATGAGCTTGTAAAACTCCTTCACCACTGGTCTTCTCTCTGCCGTGATGTGGGATAGACTGCCTAGTGACTTCCGGCTTAGGGCGTCTGCCACGACATTCGCCTTACTCGGATGATACTGAATCTTGCAATCATAGTCACTCAGCTGCTCTACCCACCTCCTCTATCTTAAATTCAAATCTCTTTGACTCAGGATGTACTGCAGGCTCTTATGATCTGTAAAGATCTCACATTTTACCCCATATAGGTAGTGCCTCCACATCTTGAGCGCAAAGATTACTGCTGCCATCTCTAGGTCATGCGTGGGGTAATTTAACTAGTGCTTCTTCAGCTGTCTAGAAGCATAAGCAATCACCCTCTCATTCTGTATTAGTACACAACCCAGTCCCACACGGGACGCATCACAAAAGACTGTAAAGTCCTCATCACTAGATGGCAGAGCTAACACTGGTGCTGAAGTCAACCTCTTCTTAAGCTCTTCAAAACTCTCTTCGCACTGGTCGGTCCACACAAACTTTTGATTCTTCCTGGTTAACCTGGTCAGAGGAGCTGCAATTTTTGAGAAGTCCTGGACGAACCTCCTGTAGTAACCTGCCAAACCCAAGAAACTCTTGATCTCTGTCACTGTAGTGGGTCTAGGCCAGTTAGCTACAGCTTCCACTTTCTTGGGGTCCACCTCTATCCCATTTCCTGACACTACATGCCCCAAGAACGAAATGCTCCTCAGCCAGAACTCACACTTAGAGAACTTGGCATACAAGCCATGTTCCCTCAAGGTCTGCAGAATCAACCTCAGATGATGGGCATGCTCCTCTGCATTCCTGGAATACACTAAGGTATCATCTATGAAGACAATAACAAAGTGATCCAGGTATTGGCTAAACACTCTGTTCATGAGATCCATGAATGCTGCAAGGGCATTGGTTAACCCGAACGGCATTACAAGGAACTTAAAATGCCCATATTTGGTCCTGAAGGCTGTCTTCGGCACATCCTCCTCCCTTATCCTTAGCTGATGGTACCCCGATCTCAGATCTATTTTGGAGAAACAACCTGCTCCGGCTAGCTGGTCAAATAGATCGTCGATCCTAGGCAACGGGTACTTATTCTTGGTAGTGACTTTGTTCAACTGCCTGTAGTCGATACAAAGTCTAAGGGATCCATCCTTCTTTCTCACAAACAAGACTAGTGCATCCCAAGGTGAGGTGCTCGGTCGGATGAAGCCCTTTTCTACCAGCTCTTGCAACTGTTCCTTCAATTCCTTTAACTCAGATGGAGCCATCCTGTAGGGAGGGATAGAGATCGGTCGGGTTCCAGGCATCAATTCTATCTCGAACTCTATCTCCCTAGCAGGTGGTAAACCTGGCAGCTCGTCTGGGAAGACATCTAGAAACTCTCTAACCACTGGCACCGAGGCGGGCTCTCTAACCTGACTGCTAAGCTCTCTCACATGAGCCAAATACCCCCTGACATCCCTTCCTAAGCAACCTACGAGCCTGAAGAGCTGATATCAGACCTCTAGGTGTACCCCTCATGTCTCCCCTGAAGACTACCTCTGACCCATCCTGACCTCTGAACCTGACTACCTTGTCCCTGCAGTCCAAGGTAGCACCATGGGTAGATAACCAGTCCATCCCTAGAATGACGTCAAAATCTGTCAAGTCTAGAACCACAAGGTCGGCGGAAAGGCATCTTCCCTCAACAAAGACTGGACTGCACTGGCAGACTGACTCTGCCATTGATGGATCACACTTGGGTCCACTGACCCAGAGAGGACACTCTAACCCAGAGATCATCAGACCCAACCTCTCGACGGCTCTCGGAGCAATAAAAGAATGAGATGCACCAGGGTCCATCAAGGCATACACATCTGAACAACCAATGACTAAGTTACCTGCCACCACGGTGTTAGATGCATCTGCCTCCTGTTGAGTCATTGTGAAGATCCGTGCTGGAGCTGATGGACCTTCACCTCTGAAACCCGCTGAAGAAGAGGCTGCTCCTCTCCCTCTACCTCTGCCACTGGCCTGAGTCGTGGCTGGAGCTGCTGGCTGAGCCACACTACCAGAAGCTGTCTGCTGGGACTGTGCTACAAAAGTTGCCCTAGGACACTCCCGAGCCATGTGTCCCTCTTGCCCGCATCTAAAGCAGGCTGCTGTCCCAGCCCGGCAAACTCCCCTGTGTGGCCTACTACACTTTGCACAAACTGCATTATCTGCACCAGAGCTCGAGCCACTCCCTAGTCCCAAACTGGACTTGACCTTGTTCCAAAACTTGTTCTTCTTCGAATTCTTGGTGGTACTGCTCCACCTCTTGGTACCTGAAGCTGCTGCACTAAAAGAAGAAGAGCCTGGGGTCTTAGAACCAGAAGGTTGTGCCACTGACTGCTTAACTGTCCCCTGAACAATGGCACTGGCCTCTATTTTCCGGGCCATATCCACTATGGCATGAAAGCTCTCCCTATCTGCTGACTGGATCAAGGAGGAATATCTGGAGTGGAGTTTCATGATATACATCCTTGACCTTTTCTGGTCCGAGTCAAGATTTTGCCTTGCAAATGGCAACAGCTCCAAGAATCTGTCTGTGAACTCCTCTACACTCATATCATCGGTCTGCCTCAACTGCTCAAACTCTATCATCTTCAGCTCCCTTGAACTATCTGGGAAAGCCCATCCTGCAAACTCGTTCGCAAACTCCTCCCAAGACATGCTGTCCATTCTCGGGTTCACATAATTCTTGAACCACTCTCGTGCCTTCTTGCACTTAAGCGTGAACCCAGCCATCTGAATGGCTCTACTGTCATCAGCCCCAATCTCATCTGTGATCACCTTAACCCTTTCAAGATACACAAATGGGTCATCCCCTTTTTCATACTGAGGAGCACCCAGTTTCATGTAATCGGTCATCTTGACCTTGCTCCCATTGGCTGAGCTAGGTCTAGAAGGTTGAGTAACTGGGGCTGCTGGTTCTGTAGGTGGTGGAGGTGGTGCAACATTTTCTGAGGTAGGGTTTGCTGGGTTTGGATAGTAAGGTGGGGGTGGATACATTGGGTATTGTGAATATGGTGGGTAGTAGGGTGGGTATGGCATCTGTGTGGGATAAGGGGTGAAGCTAGGGTAATCCGATGTACCTCCCATCGAATACCCGAGATTTTGTGAGAAGGGTGGGTAGTAAGGTGGCTGAACAAATCCCGAGGCCTGGGTGCCTCCTTGGGACTCTCCCATACCTTCTTCTGACATGCTAACTCCTAGACTGCCATCCCTCCTTTGCTCTACATCCATATCATCCCCTATGTCCTCTGACATTCCTCCCTGAACTGTTCCTCTTACTGATCTGCTTCTACCCAGATCCAAAGACCTTCTAGGGTCTCTTACTGCTCTTTCTCTGTTAGACCTACTAGACATTGCCCTAGGCAATGTAGGAGGACGGGCGCTCATGCCCTCATCCTCAGGTGGCACTCCAGTCAATCGTGCAGATCGACGAGTTCCTCTCATCCTGTTTTCTGAAAGGCAACACATAACAAGCAAACATTAGCATCATATGGTTCATGTGTGCCCACATGAACCCTCATCACATACATCACATATCATTAATTCACATGCATATAATCATGGCATTTCACATCATCATGCAAGACAGGACTCCACATCCTATCCTAGTGGACATGATCTTCTTATTGTGCTTGACCTTCTATAACATTTATGAGCCCAACACTCTAGGTCCGACCATATGAACCTAGGGCTCTGATACCATTCTGTAACGACCCAAAAATCGGACCGCTACCGGCGCTAGGATCCAGATCGGCTTAAGGCCGCCGGGACCCGTAGCAAGCCTAACATGCATCCTGTGAACCTAATTAATCCCATACATGATCAACAACATACATAAAAATTAAAACTTTTCTTTCATACATTCTATCATACACCAAACTCAACCTGTGCATGAACTGAACATAGTCATAATCATAACCCTGACCCCTCTATGGGATCTCATCAATGCCCCCAATGGGTGGCATAACATGTGTTGAGTTGGTTTACATAAGCATTATAAAACATCTAAGATCATGTATTAAAAAGGGATAACAACATCCATAGGGTCAAGCACAACTTCTAATCCTCAATATCATTACATTACATATCTATACATCATTATACAAATTCGTCATGTCCACATTCTAGCTATTACATACATAAGACTTCATTACTCTTGCTGACCTCCTGGTCTACCCTGTACCTGCAAGCCTGGGGGTTAAGGGAGAGGGGTGAGCTACAAGAGCCCAGTGAGCAGAATAATAAAACATTTAAAATATATGATAACATGAAATGCATCACATCACAATCATATCACATCAAGGATGAAGTTGTCACCAATAGTCCTCTACATGGTCCAACTGTGCCAGGGGCGTAGAATGGGCCTCACTGGTCTTTCCCTTACATAACATAGCATAACATAACAGTCCAACTGTGCCAGGGGCGTAGAATGGGCCTCACTGGTCTTTCTCTTACATGGTGCCAGGGGCGTAGAATGGGCCTCACTGGTCTTCCGTACCGTATCATCATCATATCATAACATATGAGGACTAAAGGATCATTCAACATTCATCCGCATCATCAATATATTATGCAATGCAACATATTCGTGAGTTCTAATGCAAGCATCCTATTATATCTCATGGCATTCATGATGCGTGAATCATGCTAAAACTGGTTTATTTATTTAAAAGCATAAGAGTTATTCCACTCACCTCTGGGTGAAGCTCTACTGACTCAGAAGCAGCTGAACTCACTGCTAGGGTCCTCAGTTCCTCGGGTCCGAACCTACACAGGTGGACTCAAATGAGGGACCAAACAACTAGAACGTAACTCTAAAAACATCCCCCCAAAACCCCCTAAAACATCATGAAACAATCATAGAAAATCATGCAAAAGAGGGCTGGACAGGGCACTTTCGGCGGCAAGTTCGGCGGCCGAAAGTCCCTCCAAAGCCGAAAGTCAGGCAGGTTCGGCGGCACCTTCAGCGGCCGAAACTCCCAGACAGAGGCGAAACTCATGCATGTTCGGCGGCACTTTCGGCGGCCGAAACTCCCAGACAGAGACGAAAGTCTCCTTTCGGGGGCAAGCTTCGGCAGCCGAAGGCTGCTTCCAGAAGCATGTTCGGCGGCCGAAAGTTCCTTCGGCTGCCGAACCTGGTTTCTCCCATTGTGGCAGAAACTCAGCTCTTCTATGCACATTTGCCTCCAAAACTTTCCAAACATGCATAAACCTATTCTACAACACACATACACAAGCATACAAGCTCCTAGGGGCTTCAAACTATCTAAAACCCCATCTACAACACATCAAACATGCATTTGCAAGCCACATTGCTAAAAAACACAACATAAACTCAAAAACCTAATTATGAGCTAAACATGCATTCTACCCCATAGATCTTCATAAAACTTACTTAAAACATGCAATGAGCTTAAGATCGGCTCTTACCTCTTGAAGATCGAGAGAGAGACGACCTAATCTTGGAGATGGGAGATTTTTAACTTCCTTGGGTCTCCAAGCTCAAAACTTGCTCAAAACTTGAAATTCTTCAAAACAAGATGAAAACTTGTGAAAATCGTGAAAGATTTGAAGGAAGAACTCAAAGATTGGTGAGGGACGGCGGAGAGCTCACCTTGGCCGAAAATGGGGAGAAAAGTTCACCCATTTCGGCTAAGGGACCCTTTTATAGTGGCTGGCCAGGCCACGTTCGGGGGCCGAACGTGCCTCCACATGCATGCCATGTTCGGCGGCCGAACTTGAGGTTCGGCGGCTGAACCTGGACTTCCCTCACTTATGCCTTCGGGGGCCTAAGGCACACCCGAAATGCCTGCATGTTCGGCGGCCGAACTTGAGGTTCGGCGGCCGAACCTGGGTTTTCCTCCAAGGTTATTTTCATGCAAAAAAACTCATTTCCATCTTGCTTAAAACCGTAAAACACGTTAAAACATTTTATGAAAACATGATTTTTACCCTTCTAGAGGTTTCCGACATCCGAGATTCCACCGGACGGTAGGAATTCCGATACCGGAGTCTAGCCGGGTATTACACATAGCATTCTGCAGACTCCGCCAAAACCTGGAGGTGAACTGGGGTCCCCTATCTGACACTATATAAACGGGAGCCCCATGCAACCTGACAACTTCATCAACATACACCTGCGCCAACTTATCCACATAATAGCCACTCCTGACAGGGATGAAGTGAGCAGATTTGGTCAGTCTGTCCACAATCACCCATATGGAGTCTAGTCTGTTGGATGTTGCCGGTAACCCCACCACGAAATCCATAGCTATATTCTCCCATTTCCACTCTGGAATCGGCAGTGGGTTAAGCATTCCAGCCGGCTTCTGATGTTCCAGCTTCACCCTCTGACATATTTCGCAGGCGGACACGAACTGTGCCTCTTCTCTTTTCATAGCTGGCCACCAATAAACTCTTTTCAAATTCTGGTACATTTTGGTGGCCCCAAGGTGAATGTTGTACCTGGCATTATGAGCTTCCCTCATAATGTCTCCCTTCAGACTCACGCCATCTGGTACACATAACCTGTTCTCGTAACGGAGGATCCCCTTATCATCGAATCTGTACTCATCATTCTTGCCTGCTTGAACTGCTCTGGCTATCTTCACCAACTCGGGGTCCTCATGCTGTTTCTGAGCCACCTGCTCTAGAAACACGGCTGTCACTCTCATCTGAGCTATCAAAGCACCTGTACCAGACAACTTCAACCGCAACCCTTCATCAATGAGCTTGTAGAATTCCCTCACCACCGGTCTTCTCTCTACTGTGACGTGGGATAGACTGCCAAGTGATTTCCGGCTTAGAGCATCTGCCACAACATTTGCCTTACCCGGATGGTACTGAATTTTGCAATCATAGTCACTAAACAATTTTACCCATCTTCTCTGCCTTAGGTTCAACTCCTTCTGACTCAAGATGTGCTGCAGACTTTTATGATCTGTAAAGATCTCACATCTAACCCCATAAAGGTAATGCCTCCACATCTTGGGTGCAAAGATCACAGCTGCCATTTCTAGGTCATGTGTAGGATAATTCAATTCATGCTTCTTCAACTGCCTAGAAGCATAAGCAATTACCCTCTCATTTTGCATCAACACACAACCTAGTTCCACACGGGACGCATCACAAAACACTGTGAAGTCTTCATTACTGGTAGGCAGAGCTAACATCGGTGCTAATGTTAACCTTTTCTTCAGCTCTTCAAAGCTTTCCTCGCACTGATCAGACCACACAAACCTCTGATTCTTCTTGGTCAATCTGGTCATAGAGGCGGCAATTTTGGAGAAGTCCTGAACAAACCTCCTGTAGTAACCTGCCAAACCCAAAAAGCTCTTAATCTCTGTTACTGTAGTGGGTCTAGACCAGTTAGCTACAGTTTCTACTTTTTTAGGGTCCACTTCAATTCCTTTTTCTGACACTACATGCCCTAAGAATGAGATGCTCCTTAACCAGAATTCACACTTGGAGAACTTGGCATACAAGCCGTGTTCCCTCAGGGTCTGCAGAACTATCCTCAGATGATGGGCATGCTCCTCTGCATTTTTGGAATACACTAAGATATCGTCAATGAAAATGATAACAAAGTGATCCAGATACTGGCTAAAAACTCTGTTCATGAGGTCCATGAATGCTGCAGGGGCATTGGTTAGCCCAAACGGCATTACTAGGAACTCATAGTGCCCATATCTGGTCCTGAACATCGTCTTCGGCACATCTTCCTCTCTGATTCTTAGCTGGTGGTACCCAGATCTCAGATCTATCTTGGAAAAACAATCTGCTCCTGCTAGCTGGTCAAAAAGATCGTCGATCCTGGGTAGAGGATACTTGTTCTTGGTAGTGACTTTGTTCAACTGTCTATAGTCAATATAAAGTCTTAGGGATCCATCCTTCTTCTTTACAAATAGCACTGGAGCACCCCAAGGTGAGGTGCTCGGTCGGATGAAACCCTTATCTACCAACTCTTGCAGCTGATCTTTCAACTCTTTCAACTCTGCAAGTGCCATCCTGTAGGGAGGGATAGAGATCGGTCTGGTTCCGGACATCAATTCTATTTCGAACTCTATCTCCCTAGCAGGTGGTAGTCCTGGAAGCTCGTCTGGGAAGACATCTAGAAACTCCCTGACTACGGGCACTGAGGTGGGCTCCCTGACCTGACTATCAAGCTCTCTTACATGAGCTAGAAACCCCTGACAACCTCTCCTGAGCAACCTACGAGCCTGTAGGACTGATATAAGACCTCTAGGCATACCCCTACTGTCTCCCCTGAAGACAACCTCTGACCCATTTTGTACTCTGAACCTGACTACCTTGTCTGTGCAGTCCAAGGTAGCACCATGAGCAGATAGCCAATCCATCCCTAGAATGACATCAAAATCAGTCAAATCTAGAACCACAAGGTCGGCTGGAAGGCATCTACCCTCAACAAACACTGGGCTATATCGGCAGACTGACTCTGCCACTGATGGATCACACTTGGGTCCACTGACCCAGAGGGGACACTCTAACCCAGAGACTATCAAATCCAACCTCTCTACGGCTCTTGGAGCAACAAAAGAATGAGATGCACCAGGGTCCATTAAAGCATACACATCATAACATCCAATGATGAGATTACCTAACACCACGGTGTTTGACGTGTTTGCCTCCTGTTGTGTCATAATGAAGATCCGAGCTGGAGCTGATGGACCTTCACCCTGGGAACCTGCTAAAGAAGAGGCTGTCCCTCTCCCTCTACCTCTACCACTGCCTTCGTCATGGCTGGAGCTACTGGTTGAGCCACACTACCTGAAGCTGTCTACTGGGACGGCGCCATAAAGGCTACCCTAGGACACTTCCGAGCTATGTGTCCCTCCTGCCCACATCTGTAACATGCTGATGTCCCTAACCGACAAACTCCCTTGTGCGGCTTACCACACCTCAAGCATTCTGATCCATCTGAACCTGAGCTCGAGCCACCACCTAATCCCAGACTTGACTTCAAACGGTTCCAGAACTTATTCTTCTTCGGCTTTTTAGAGCCTCTGTCCCACTTCTTGTTACCCGCAGCTGCTGTACTCAAAGAAGAGAGGTCGAACTTCCCTGAACCTAGGGTCTTGGAACCCGAGGGCTGTGCCACTTGCTGTTTCACTGTCCCCTGTATAATGGCACTAGCCTCCATTTTCCGTGCTGCATCTACTATGGTGTGGAAGCTCTCTCTCTCTACTGCTAGGATCAGGGAGGAATACCTAGGATGGAGCCTCATGGTATACCTCCTAGCTTTCTTCTGATCTGTGTCATATGCTTGACCCACATACTGCAGCAACTCCAGGAATTTATCTGTGTACTCATCGACACTTATATCCTTTGTCTGCCTCAGCTGCTCAAACTCAACAACTTTCAGCTCTCTGGAACTGTCTGGAAAAGCCCATCCTACAAACTCATTAGCAAACTGCTCCCAGGATAAGCTCTCCAACCTCAGGTCCACATAGTTTTTAAACCATTCACGTGCCTTCTTGAATTTCAATGTGAACCCCACCATCTGAATGGCTCTACTGTCACTGGCTCCTAGCTCATCCGTTATCATCTTTACCGTCTTGAGGTACTTAAACGGATCATCACCTGTCTTGAACTTGGGAGCATCTAGCTTCAGGTAATCTGTCATCTTTACCTTGCTCCCCACAGATGAGCTAGGTTTGGGTGTTTGGATGTTAGGGACCATAGGTTCTGCTGGTGGTGGAGGAGGTGCAGCATTCCCTGGATTAGGGTTTGCTGGATTTGGATAGAAGGGTGAGGGTGGAAACATGGGGTACTGTGGATAAGGTGGGTAAAAGGGAGGGTAGGGCATGAAGGTAGGATATGGATTATAACTGAAGTAATCCGATGTACCCCCCATCGGATACCCTGGGCCTTGTGGAAAGGGTTGGTACTGGGGTGGTTGAACAAAACCCGAGGCCTGAGCGCCTCCTTGGGACTCTCCCATATCCTCTTCTGATATACTCATGCCCAGACTATCATCTCTTCTCTGATCATCCTCCATAGATTCCCTCACATCTGCTGACATCTTTCCTGGATCTGTTCTCCTCCTGTTTACATCAAAAGACCTTCTTGGGTCCCTTGATGTCCCTTCTCTGCTGGACCTACTAGACATTGCCCTTGGCAAAGCAGGGGGAAGGGCATCCATGCCCTCATTCTCCGGTGGGACTCTAATCAATCGTGCAGATCGACGAGTGCCTCTCATTCTTTTTTTTTCTGAAAAGACAACATATACACATAAACATTAACATCATATGGTTCATGTGGAAACACATGAACCCACATCATACATAACATATCATTAATGCACATGCATATAGTCATGGCATTTCACATCATCATCAAGACAGGACTCTATATCGTATCCTAGTGGACATGATTTTTCCTATTGTGCTTGCCCTTCTATGACATCTATGAGCTCGACACACTCTAGGTCCGACCATATGAACCTAGGGCTCTGATACCACTCTGTAACGACTCAGAAATCGGACCGCTATCGGCGTTAGGATTCAGATCGACTTAAGGTCGCCGAAACCTGTAGCAAGCCTAACATACATCCTCTACACCTAATAAAATCTCATACATGATCATACATTTTCATAAAAACTTTAAACTTTTCATATACCAAGCTTGACCTGTGCATGCACTAAAACTGTATACATAAAACCCCTTACTGGAGCCCTCATCAAATGCTCCAGTTGGGTCAACATTTCATATGTCAAGCCTGGTTCAACACATAACATCATTAAAACATTTCATTAAGATCATGTACCAAAAGAGGTTAACCATACATTAGGGCCAAGCACAATACTAAACCATGAAACATATCTCTACATTACATTACATTATACCATTTTGCATTACATGTCCACTACTAATCTATTACACTTAACACAATCTTCAACCTTGACGACTTTCCAGTCTATCCTGAACCTGCAAACCTAGGAGTTAGGGGAGAGGAGTGAGCTACAAAAGCCCAGTGAGCAGAACAATAAAAATAATTTAACAAACATATGCTTTCATGGAATGCATCACAACACAAACAATTCACATCACGAATGGACTGACCCAAAAATCCCTCTACTCTGTGCCTGGCCCTCGGTGGAGCTCCTCAGGACTTCTATTACATAACATAATATCTAAAGGGCTAATGGGTCGTCCTGTTGTCCATCCACATCCACAATAAATAATGTAATGCGTCATATTTGTGGGGCCTAATGCAACCAACCTATTACATATACATGATGCATGAACATACTTAAAACATTTGATTTCTCGCAATAAAAGATTAGTTTAGTTCTACCTACCTCTGGCTGACTCTGAACAATCTCTGAAGCAGCTATCTCACTGCTGATCACCTTGGTTCCTCAAGTCCGATCCTACACAGGTGGACTCAAATGAGGGACCAAACATACTCTAACATGACTTTAAACATCTCTCCAAAAACCCCCTAAAACATCATAAACATGCATGGAAAAATAGGCAAAGGAAGGCTGGGCAGGGGACTTTCGGCGGCAGGTTCGGCGGCCGAAGGTCCCTCCAGATCCGAAAGTCAAGCACTTTCGGGGGCAGGTTCGGCGGCCGAAGGTCCTTCCAGAGCCGAAAGTCACCCACTTTCGGGGGCAGGTTCGGCGGCCGAAGGTCCTTCCAGAGCCGAAAGTCACCCACTTTCGGGGGCAGGTTCAGCGGCCGAAACTCCCCTCCATAGCCGAAAGTCCAACTTTCGGGGGCGAGTTTAGGCGGTCGAATATGGTTTCGGCAGCCGAACTTGGGTTCTCCAAAATGGCAGAGCCCGATTTTCCTCTCACATCTAGCCTCCCAAAACCCTCCAAACTCATACTCAACGCTCAAAAGCATGCATAAACACATCATCAAGCATATAGGGGCAGAAAACTAGCCTATACCCCAACAAACAATACATTAAGCATTAAACTAACATAAACCCTAACATTTTACAACTAGCCTAAACATGCATCAAAACCCCTTAACCCTTCATAAAACTTACTTAAAAACATAAGAGAAGATGAGGATCTACACTTACCTCTTGAAGATCGAGAGGAGATGCGATCCCAAACTTGGAGATATGGAGGAACGAGCTCCGAGGGTCTCCAAGCTTCAAAACTTTGATCTTAGCTTAAAATCTTCAAAACATGGTAAAAACTCATAAAAATCTTGAAGGATTTGAGGAGGAAACATAAGATCAACAAGGGGGTGGCGGAGACTCACCTTGCCCGGAAATGGAGAGAGAAAACTCGCCCATTTTCGAACAGGGGGCCTTTTATAGGTGGCTGGGCAGACAACCTTCGGAGGCCAAAAGTACCTTCGCAACTCCACCATGTTCGGCAGCCGAATATAAGGTCCGGCAGCCAAACCTGGGTTTCTCCTCCAAAATATTTTCTTTCAAAACTCAATTTTCTTTCTTCATTAAAACCATAAAAACATATAAAACATTTTAGAAAACCTTTATTTTACCCTTCTAGAAGGCTCCGACATTCGAGAAATCCCGGATTCCAACAGAGATTCCGCTGAAAGGTAGGATTTCCGATGCCGGGGTCTAGCCGGGTATTACATTGGCCACATAGGTGCAGAGGGCACCCTCTAGTGCAGAGTGCATGGCATTATCAAAAAGCTCATCTGTCTCGATCTCATTCAGGTGGCGACGATCTGTAGGCCTCAGAGCACTTTTGATTAGCATGAAGCCCAAAGTAGGATTTTCAAGGAGTGAGGGCGCCTAGTTCAGCGCTAAGGCCAAGTATTGGATGCTTGGAGGCAAGGAAGATTCGACGCCCATGCTCGCAGTAGCAGGTATAAAGCCAGTGGGGACATCAGTAGGAAGCTCCAAAGTTAGGGCAGAGGTAGAAGCACCCAGGAAAGAAGACTTAGACTATAGGTGAGCTGACTTTTCTGCCATAGGTGGTGGCGGGGGAGGGGGAAGCATGATCACCTCTTCCATAAGCCGAGCGCGCTTAGCAAGAGGGCTAATAGCCTCGGCAGCAACCTTAACTTTGTAGGCAGCACGCACCACTTCAGCAAATGTACTTCGAGACCCAGCCATATATGTAAGAAATAGAAAAGTAAGTAAGCAAGGCAGTTCAAAATATAAAAAAGATAGAAAGAGAAGTACCTAGATCTCGAGCCAAGGAGGTGCCTTTCCCCAAAGCGAAAAAGCTTAGCAGGTGAGGACCTTGAGTTTGACTTGTTTGTAGATAACTCTGACAAGACAAAAGGGTGTTCCTCACCACCAGGGTGATGTCCTTTCTTTGGAGATTTAGCCATCGTTAAGCGAAAGATTAAAGCTTTGTCCTCCTCGCTCCTCGGACGGACCCCATCCTTCTTTAGTTCCACCCAATAATGCCAACTTATTTGAAGATGCCGAAAACCCCTCGATGTTTAGTGATGGAGGACAAAAAAATTTTTTTTTCCCACCACTTCAATGAGGAAGGCATCCGGTCAAACATGGATAAGTGCTTTCGACTGTTGAAGTGCCAAAACTCTTTATTTTTGTGGGTACCCAGTTGGTATAACTGAGAGAAAAGTGCTACACTCGATTCGATGTGATTGTTAAGGCAGACGAACCGAAAAGCAACTAGGATTCTCCAGCTATTAAGATGAAACTAGGAAACCAAAAGCTTGTGGAATCGAAGGACATCCATAAAAAATGGGTCCATAGGAAATTAGAGACCCACCTTCAATTGCTCCTCAAAGACAATGATAGTATCATCATCAGGAATCAAGTCACTTACACAAAAGCGTGGAGAACGAGCCAAGGCGCAGAAAGCCTCTTAAGGAATTTGATAAGTATCATAGAGATGGTCTACATCATGCTCCAAGAGGATAGACGGAGTCTCACTAAGCAAGCCACCGTCGTTTTTCGGAGGATATAGAAGATATAGAGGTTGGTGCTCAGATAGGCCATCAAAGGAGGATATAGAGGAAGAATCCTTGCTAGGGGAAAGAGAAGAAGAATCCTTGCTAGGGGAAAGAGAAGAAGAAGTATTCCTGTTCATATTGAAGAAAAAGAAAAACAGAAATTACCATAAGAAGTATAAGTGGGAAAGAAGTTACGATTGATTTTTTCTGAAAACAAAGATAGAAAAAAATGGTATTTGAGGAAGAAGGGCTTTTATAAGATGGTTTCGATGGTAGACTTTAAATGCAGTATGACAAGCAGTGCAGTCATCACTGAGGGGCCAAATAAGCGAAACAGTGTGAGCAGCAAAAAATCAATATCAAAAGGCCACATGCGCTAACCTCGAGAATAACTACCTTCTTCAAATCTGAAGAATCGAAGACCAGCGGGGGACCTCTAATGGTACATAGCAATCGCTCGAAGTAAGTCGTGAGTTGTCACCACAAGACAAGACCACGTGGCAAGGACCTAACAAGTAGAAAATATAGTCTAGTCCGAGCAAAGGAAGATCTGGACATCTTAACATTCGGTCCATTCTCAAAGACCCGCCTTTCTCTCGACAAGGCGAGTCTCGCCACAAAATAACCGTTAACAGGCACAACCCAACGTAACATATTTCCGTTATGCCTATACTTGTGAGATTACCAACCTGATAGCTAACAATGCCCCTATCAAGCAGCCAGCCACATCACCGCTGGATTATTGCAAAATATCATATCAATTTTTACTCTCTTACAGTATAAAAGGAGAAAAATTATAGAGATAAAATTATGTTATTCTCTAATACTATTCAACCTCTAAATAATTCATTCTCTTTATCCTTTAGTATACTAACTTGAGCATCGGAGTGGTTGTCGTGGCCACCCACTACCATCTCACATTCTCTTTTTTACATATTCTATCCAATCACAGCACAACTCCATTCTAGACACGTCATTAATTTAATATTCACAATATCAATAATTGGCGCATGATATATATATCTTTTATTTACTTTATTTATTTTTAGGTATAATTTAACTAATAAAAATAATATATTAATAAAAATTAAACAATATATATTTTATATCTATCCAATATAAAATATATTATATCAATTGTTACTAAAAAAATTATATATTAATGTTTGAAAGAAAATTGTACTTAATTATGAACCTCCTTATCAACAATTATTTAAGTATAATTGAAAATAGAAAATATAAATATAAAAATAAATATGAAATTGTGACATTTAAAAATAATAATAATTTACTAATAAAAATTAAGCATTATTTGATTAAAAATTGAATGTTTTAATTCAAAATTTTATTTTTTGTCACAGTAAACTAAAATTAAAAATTTTTTTATGATTTTATTTAAATTTTAATTACAAATGAGAGAGCGTGTGTACATAACTGACATGATGTGGTATGTGATATTTATTTGTTTATATATATATTTATATTCTTTTAGTTTGGTTTAATTTTTAAAGTAAAAAAAATTAAAATAATCAAATCAAACTAATTATTTTCTAATACACATTTTTTATCTATTCCAAACTCTACCGATTAATTCTTTTATTCTCTTTCATTTTGTTCTCAACCACAGCCACATCATCCCTCTTCTTCTTTCCTTTTTTTATTCTTCTTCTTTGTCCTAACCTTCTTGCTTGTATATTTCTTTTGTAGCTTCATAGAAGATGATGCCAGCATTCACTATCCCATAGAAAAATGAAGTCCTAATTTGTTCCTAAGAAAATGACGTCCTTGTTTATTTTCACTAAAAAGAATAGTCTCATATGCGGTCGAATGTTGGTGTACAATGATATCTTGCTTCTATTTCATCTCCGGTGATTGTGGATGTGTCAAAGTCGACGTCTCTCTTGCTATTGAATTTTTCCTCCAATGGTTACTAGCGAACAATGACTAGATTTGCCATTCATCAATGGTCTATTCATTCACAAAACCATGAAATCTGAATTTTATGAGTTGGTTCATTAGTGACAATTTTTGTTATGTTTTTAGAGTCCGATTAGAAAATAACTTTGTAGCATTTATTAGTTTGAAATTGATTTTTTCATTGAATCTCGCAGATTTTGTGATTATCTTTTGATATTTAACTGTTGTTATTATACATTCTTCTTACAGGTTTTTTTTTAAAAGATTTATTAGTTTATTATTGCTAATTATAAATTAATATTGTCATTTTCTTATTCTTACATTATTTTTCAAATTCCATTGATATTTTGATTATGAATAGGGATTAAGTTGTAATGTGATTATGAAAATAAATATTTCAACTTTTAGATTTTACAGTTTGATTCAATTCAAAATTAAATCAATCGATTACGCACCCTATTTTTAGTTACTTTTATTATTTTTAATTACTTTTATTATATGGTAGTATGACATATGTATTTTTATTATTCAATGTGTAATACGAGTTCATCATAAAATAATAAAAAATACACATAATCTACGTCAACTATTGATATATATACGCTCTCTCATTTGAAATTTAAATTTGGATAAAATCACCAAAATTTTTTAAATTTTTGACATGTATTAGATTAAAACGTAAAATTTATAAAAATTTAAATTTTAATATCAATATCACTAAAAATTAAATATTTTATATTTTATATCTTTTTCAAATACAAAATTACATCAATTGTTACTAAAAGAACCATATATTGATATTTGAAATAAAATAATAATTAAATATGAATTTTCTTAATTAATAACAATTTTTTAAAGTATAAATTGAAAATAAAAAATATAGAAATAAATATATAATTATAGCATTTTAAAAAATAATAAATAATTTGCATAATGCGCAGAAAATACGAGAAGTTGATATTGAAAAGCAAAGAATTACGACCATATATATATATAGGTGTCAATTATCAATCATCATTCCAACCCTCAATTACACTTAATAATTAATGCAACTCAAACTATTTCTCATTCACATATATATATATATATATATATATAAAGAAAATTCAAATTATGAAAACACTGGAAAATGCTTAAATACATTGGACGTTACATCCAACCAATCAAAATTAAGGAATTAATTTTATTATAAGATTAATGATAATTTTGAATTATGTATAATTTTGAATTGAATCACTATATATAATTAGTGGTTGCAAGAGCTTTCCTAAATTATTTTAATCCTGACGAGGTTAAAGAAAATTATTGTGTTTAGTTTTTGCAGCAGCACGCACCGTTTCAGTAAATTCACTTCGAGACCCAGCTATATCTGCAAAAAAGAGAAAAGTAAGTAAGTAAGACAGTTCGAAATATAAAAAAGACAGAAAGAGAAGTACCTAGATCTCAAGTCAGGGAGGTGCCTTCCCCAAAGCCTAGAAAGCTTGGCAGGTGAGGACCCCAAGTTTAGCTTGTTTGCAGATGACTCTGCCAAGACAGAAGGGTGTTCCTCACTGTCTGAGTGGTGTCCATTTTCTTTGGGAATTTAGCCATCGTTAAGCGAAAGGCTAAAGTTTTATCCTCCTCGCTACTCGAACGGACCCCATCCTTATTTAGTTCCACCCAATAATGCCAGCTTATTTGAAGACACCCAAAACCCCCCAATGTCCAGTGATGGAGGACAAAAAAAAATTTTTCACCACTTCAAGTAGGAAGGCATTCGGTCAAACATGGATAAGTACTTTCGACTACTGAAGTACCAAAACTCTTCATTTTTGCTGGTATCCAACTGGTATAACTGGGAGAAAAGTGTTACACTTGGTTCGATGTGATTGTTAAGGCAGATGAACCAAAAAGCAATTAGGATTCTCCAGCTATTAGGATGAAGCTGGGAAACCAAAAGCTTGTGGAACCGAAGGACATCCACAAAAAATGGGTCCATAGAAAATTGGAGACCCGCTTTCAATTGCTCCTCAAAGACAATGATAGTATCCTCATCAAGAATCAAGTCACTCACACAGACGCATGGAGAAGGAGTCAAGGCGTAGGAAGCCTCTCGAGGAATTTGATAAGTATCATAGAGACGGTCTACATCACGCTTCAAGAGGACAGACTGAGTCTCACTAAGCAAGCCACTGTCATTTTTTGGAGCCTCCCTCAATGGAACGATAGGGCCGATGCTCATATAGGGCCATCAAAGGAGGAGATAGAGGAAGAATCCCCACTAGGGAAAAAAAGAAAAAGAAGTATTCCTGTTCATATTGAAGAAAAAGAAAAACAGAAATTACCGTAAGGAGTATAAGCGGGAAAGAAGTTGCAATCGATTTTTCTGAAAGTAAAGATAGCAAAAATGGTATTTGGAGATGTCATAGATTATAGGAAGTAAATATATTAATATAGTTACTTAATCTTAGGGATTGTATAATCATAGACTTGATTTTCCTTCCTATTTAAATACCGTCTTTTTATATATAAATAGATTATAATCTTTATTATGAAATACAACAATAAAATATTATCTTTCTACAATAAAAAATATTATATTTCTACATGGTATCAGAGTCAAGTTCGTAGAGATTTATTTTTTTTATCTCTCGTCAAGTCTTAAATTTTTGGAGACTCAGGACTCCTGTTCTTTTGGAGACTTAGGTCTCTGTTCATTTAGGTTACCCATAAAAGGGTAACATTTGGAGATTTAGGGCTCTATTCATTTGGGTTACCCATAAAAGGGTAACATTTGGAGACTCAGGGCTCTGTTTATGTGGGTTACTCATAAAGGGTAACATTTGGAGACCTAGGGCTCTGTTCATTTGGGTTACTCATAAAGGGTAACATTTGGAGACTTAGGACTCTGTTCATTTGGGTTACTCATAAAGGGTAACATTTGAAGACTTAGGGCTTTGTTCATTTGGGTTAATCATAAAGGGTAACATTTGGAGACTTAGAACTCTATTCATTTGGGTTATCCATAAAGGGTAACATTTGGAGACTAGGGCTCTGTCCATCAGGTACTGTTCACGGGTACTATTCACGAGTACTGTTCATCGGGTACTGTTCATGAGTACTGTTCATGAGTCACGAGTACTGTTCACGGATTCGAAATTCTATTCATTGTAGGGTGATGAGTCTGATTAATCATTTTGAATTTGTTAAAGAATTAATGGAGTATTCAAAATTTTTATATTCAAAATTTTTATATTCTTGCAAAAGGAATATTTCTCGTATTTATGATGTATGTAAGGCGTTTTACCAAGCTGAGAAAATGTGGTCTCCCGTTTTAGTACTGAATCTGAATGTTGAGTCATGGCAAAAACCGTTTGTGAAGTTTTATGGGTACGTCAATTATTAGAAGAAGTTGGGTTTACAAATACGGTGTTTGCTAAGTTGTATGGGACGAGTTGATTATATATGTAACTAATTGGGCATGATTAACATTTACGCTCCAACTTGAGAGGGAGCGTCATAGATTATAGGAAGCAAATATTGATAGATGGGTTAGTTACTTAATCTTAGAGATTGTATAATCATAGACTTGATTTTCCTTCCTGTTTAGATACCGTCTTTTATATATAAATAGGTTGTAATCTTTATTATGAAATACAACAACAAAATATTATCTTTCTACAACAAAAAATATTATATTTTGTATGGTATCAGAGTCAGGTTCATAGAGATTTATTTTTTTCTCTCTCGTCAAGTCTTAAATTTTTGGAGACTCAGGACTCCTGTTCTTTTGGAGACTTAGGACTTTGTTCATTTGGATTACCCATAAAAGGGTAACATTTGGAAACTCAGGACTCTGTTCATGTGGATTACTCATAAAGGGTAACATTTGGAGACTTAGGGCTCTGTTCATTTGGGTTACTCATAAAGGGTAACATTTGGAGACTTAGAACTCTATTCATTTGGGTTATCCATAAAGGGTAACATTTGGAGACTAGGGCTCTGTCCATCCATCAGGTACTGTTCACGAGTATTGTTCATCGGGTACTATTTATGAGTACTGTTCATCGGGTACTGTTCACGAGTCACGAGTACTGTTCATTGAGTACTGTTCACGAATTCGAAATTCTATTCACATTAAGGTGATTAATCTTATTAATCATTCTGAATTTGTTAAAGAATTAATGGAGTATTCGAAATTTTTATATTATGCCAAAAGGTATATTTCTCATATTTATGATGTATATAAGGCGTTTTACCAAGCTAAGAAAATGTGGTCTCCCATTCTAGTGCTGAATCTGAATGTTGAGTCATTGCAAAAACCGTTTGTGAAGTTTTGTGAGTACGTCAATTATTGGAAGAAGTTGGGTTTACAAATTCGGTGTTTGCTAAGTTGTATGGGACGAGTTGATTATATATGTAACAAGTTGGACATTATTAGCATTTACGCTCCAACTTGAGGGGGGAGTGTCATAGATTATAGGAAGTAAATATATTAATATAGGAAGTAAATATTGATAGATGGGTTAGTTGCTTAATCTTAAGGATTGTATAATCATAGAGATTGTATAATCATAGACTTGATTTTTCTTCCTGTTTAGATATCGTCTTTTATATATAAATAGGTTGTAATCTTTATTATGAAATACAACAACAAAATATTATCTTTCTACAACAAAAAATATTATATTTCTACAGGAGAAAAAGAATAGCTTTTATAATATGGTTTCGATGGTAGGCTTTAAATACAGTATGACAAGTGCAGTCATCACTAAGGGGCCAAATAAGTGAAACGGTGTGAGCAGCAAAAAAACCAATTTCAAAAGGCCACGTGCCCTAGACCTTGAGAATAACTACCTCCTTCAAATCTGAAGAATCGAAAACCAATTGGGGGACCTCTGATGCTGCATATCAATTGCCTGAAGTAAACCGTGAGCTGTCACCACAAGACAGGACTATGTGGCAAGGACCTGATAAGTATAAAATATGGTCTAGTCCGAGCAGAGGAAAACCCATATATCTTAACATTCGGTCCATCCTCAAAGATTCACCTTTCTCTCGATAGGGCGAGTCTCGCCACAAAATAACCGTTAGCAGGCACAACACAGCGTATCCCCATTACGCTTATAATTGCGAGATTACCAACCTGGTAACTGGCAATGCCCCTATCAAGCAGTCAGGCACATCATCGCTGGATTATCGAAAAATACCATATTAATTTCCACCCTCTTACAGTATAAAATGAGAAGAATCACATAGGCAAAATTATGTTATTCTCTAATACTACTCAAACTCTTAATAATTTATTCTCTTTATCTTTCGATATACTGACTTGAGCGTCAAAGTGGTTGCTGTGACCATTCACCACCATCTCACATTCTCTTCTTTATAGGTTCTATCTAATCACAGCGCAACTCCATTCTGTACACATCATTACTTTAATATTCGCAATATATATATATATCTTTCATTTTTTTGGGTATAATTTAACTAAGAAAAATAATATATTAATAAAAAATAAATAGTATATATTTTTTATCTATCAAATATAAAATATATTATATCAATTGTTACTAAAAGAATTATATATTAATGTTTGAAAGAAAATTGTACTTAATTATGAACGTCCTTATCAACAATTATTTAATATAATTGAAAATAGAAAATATAAATATGAAATTGTGACATTTAAAAAAAATAATAAATACTTCGCATAATATGCAAGCAACTAGCGTAGTTGATATTGAAAAGCAAAGAATTTTAACACATAGACTTGTTCTTGCAATTATATATGTCAATCATCAATCATTATTGGACTCTCAGTAACACTGGATAATTAATGCAACTCAAAAGCATTCCTCGTATATGAAGCTAAAAAAAAATTAAAAAAAAAATAGTGCACAAATATTGAAAAACGCCCTAAAAAATAGTTATATAATTTTTTTTATAAATAATTGATAATTTACTTTTTTATTTAATTATTTTTTTATAATTTAATCGATAAATTTTTATTATTTTTTTATTTTTTAATAGCATTTATAAATATTCAAGACATTACATCCGACCAATTAAAAATTAAATACTATATATATAATTTTTTGTTATATAAGTTTGAAAATAAAAAGTATAGAAATAAATATATAATTGTAGCATTTTAAAAAATAATAAATAATTTGCATAATGCGCAGAAAATACGAGAAGTTGATATTGAAAAGCAAAGAATTACGACCATATATATATAGGTGTCAATTATCAATCATCATTCCAACCCTCAATTACGCTTAATGATTAATGCAACTCAAACTATTTCTCATTCAAATTATGAAAACATTGGAAAATGCTTAAATACATTGGACGTTACATCCAACCAATCAAAATTAAGGAATTAATTTTATTATAAGATTAATGATAATTTTGAATTATGTATAATTTTAAATTGAATCACTATATATATAATTAGTGGTTGCAAGAGCTTTCCTAAATTACTTTAATACTCATGAGGTCAAAGAAAATTATTGTATTTTTTTTTTCTTCCTCTTCAGAATAAATAATTTTGTAGGAATTTAATTTAATTATTTTTTGTTAATAATTTTTTTATTTGAATGATAGAATTTAAGTTTTTTTAATTTTATTTTTTAAAAATAAAAAGAAATTAGGCATAATTTTATTAAAATTTATTTAATTTAGCCATTTATTTTCTACTCTTTATAAAATGAAACTATCATTTAAAAAAAAAAAAAGAAGAAGAACTTGTGGTTATGCTAAAGCCCTACATCTTAATTGTGAAAGAGTAGAAAATAAAATAACTGTAATTAATAATAATAAAAAAATAAGATAATTAGAATTATTAGAAACTGAACTCCCACCCACCATCAATAATTGTGAAAGAAAAGGGTGTCTTTATTGAAAAACATCTAAAAGACAAGAGTGTTTTTTGTCTAAATGCAAAACAGACAATTCCTTCGATTGACTTTTTGGCATCCCTTATGTGGTCTGTCTTAATCATCCACATAAAAGAACGAATTTATTATTTAGCTATTTCGTCATTGAGAATTTATTAATTTTTTTTTAAATATTAAAAAATTTATTAATTAATTTATTATTTTTATTTATTAAATATTTTATTATTTAATTTATATAAAAAATTATTAATTAATTTCTCAATTTTATAAAAATATATACTAATTAATTTTTTTATATTATAAATATTTTAGATTTTTTAAAAAATTAACAACTAAAATTTATAAAAAAATTCATTAATAAATTTTTTAAAATTTTAAAATAATTTAATATATTTTTAAAATTAAAAAATTAATTAGTGAGTTATAGTAATTTTTTTGATAAAAAATTTTAGTTTAATAATTTTTGGGTTAAATTACCGCTATATTTAGTAGTTCTCAATCTTAATTTTCAATTTATACTATGATATATTAAATTAATTAAAATACTCTTTTATTTTATGATTTTTTTATAATGATATTTGATATTGCTAAGATTAAATTTGATAACGTGGTCGGAACGAAATTTTACTGTAATTGGTTAAAATATACAAGAAAAAATGAGAGTGATTCCCTTGGTGATATCTCGTCCATCCTTTTAGATAGCGATGTGAATCGTTTGTATGATATCTATCACATTTTTCGGGATTCTTTTTTATTTTTTATTATCTTTTTTTGCGTTTGTGCTAATGTATGATATCTATCACATTTTTCGGGATTCTTTTTTATTTTTTACTCTCTTTTTTCGCGTTTGTGCTAATGACTTAATTCCTGCAGGTGACACTATCATGATCTTTAAGAAGCAGTTGAAAGCGGGTTTTCGTTTCCGTTTAGATTTCTTTTTGTGGAGATCCTTTGATTTTACAAGATTTCTGTTGATCAGCTCCATCTAAACAACTGGAGGATTTTTGTAGCTTTTTAATTTGTGTGTTTTAATAATCACATTGAATTAATTATTATAATTTTATAAATTCAAATATTTAATTAATTATAATTTTAATTTAAATATTCAGCAAAGTCAATTTTAATTAGTACATGTGTATAGATAAATATACTCCAATATTTTTTATATAATCATATGTAACCCATTTAAAATTAAAAATTATAATTAATATCACATAAATACATAAATAAGTGACTGATACTAAAATAAATGAAATAAAAAAATAAAATAAAATGAGTGTATGAGAATAGTAAGAAGATATTAAAATGGGTGACATTTAGAGTCAAATTGAGGAATTCTTTTTAAAGAAATAGAGAAAGAAAGTGCTGGGAATTTGTTCGCCACCTATACTTTGTTTTATTTGCCACTAAAATTAAGTGCCATCTTACACTTCTAGCCTCTTAAAGTGGCGAATAAGTATGTGTTACTGAGCCGTCTACTCTCTCTTTCCTTTTTTTTTTTTTAATTTTATTTTATTATAGACATATATGGATTTCGAATTTAAATTCTAAAGTTTTTAATTTTAATAATTATTTTAATATTAATGAGTTAAAATCAATTGATTTATCATTTAAATATCGATGAACTATTTTTTTTATGCTTAAGTGATTTTGATTTTAAATTTTAATTAAATTAATTATATTAACATTTTAGAAAAAGAAAAACCATTTTTACCAAATTTATTGAAAATGAAATGACAATATTTTCTAAAAATTAGTCTGATATTTTTATGTATAATGCAACTATATTACATTTCTTATTGGTACGTATATATAAAATTAATTAATATTATTTCATTAAAAAATACAAATATTTGAGTAAATTTATTATTATAGCCAAATCTTTAAATAATAACCATAAGCATCGTTAATTTATTGACATTATATCCTAATTGTTAATTGCATTTAAAAAGTTTAGAATAAATTATGATACATGTGGCCACATTGGTTTAGTTAGGCGGAAAAGTTTGCTTTTCTGTTTTGATTGCTTAACTTGTATTTTGTTTTTCTTCTCACTTCTTTCTCTGTACAACTATCCCTTTAGATGTTAATGAAGATATAGAAAAGTTTCTAACTCTATTCCTTTTTCTCTTTTTGCATATGGTATTAGACCACACATTCTAGACCTATGAGATTATTATTTTTTTGAAAGTCTTATTTCTTGTCAAGAGTTCCACTAATAGCAGAAGCAAGTTCTAGTACAATGAAGGAAGAAATTGATCGATTATCAAGAATCTACTGCAAGTAGATTCAGATTTAATGTCTCTGCAAAATTCTAATAATCTAGATATGACTCTTACTTTTGCTCCTTTTGTTGGTGCAAATTACTTCACTTGGAGTAGATTCTAAAGATAAATTAGGCTTTATCAATGGTAGTATTAAGGTGCCAATTGTTGGTATTGTGGAGTGTGAGAAATAGATAAGAGCGATAGTACAGTGAGTTCGTAGATTTTGAATTCAATCTCAAAAGCCCTTGTAGAGACCTTTCTATATGCAAATAATGCTAAGGATCTATGGCTTAAATTAAAGGAAATGTTAGAAGAGAGTAACAGACCATTAGTTTAGCAACTGAAAAGAGAGATTAGTAGCTTTACTCAGGATTCTATGTAAGTTGTTATGTATTTCACTAAGTTGAAGAAGCTGTGGGATGAACTTGGAGTATTAAACTCTATCATTGTGTGTGATTGTTAGGTTTCTAAGGTGTATCTAGAGAAAGATAATGAAGACAAGCTGATGCAATTTTTAATGGGTCTTAGTGACCAGTATGATCATATAAAGAATCACATCCTGATATTAGATCTATTATCTTCTGTAAATAAAACTTACTTGATGGTGTTGAGAGTAGAAAAGTAGAGGGAAGTTAATATAGTTACTGAGAAAATGGAGAATAATGCTCCTGCTATGATGGTGAAAGCTCTAGAAATACAAATTTCATTTGTTAATTGCTTTTCTTTTAACATTGGATTGGAGCACTCTCGGTACAAATTTCACCATCTACTTCTATCTATCAATGAATTTCAAACTCGCTCTCTCTCTCTAGTATAATATAATATATACATATATGAAAATCTTACTAAATAGATTTGTGTATTGACACAAGTATTTCATCTACTAGGATTTTCTTTCCTTTCTATTGTTTCATTTAACAATAAAAAATGTGCTTCATTTTCATAGTTGTTGCTTGCTACACCATGATTAATAGTTGCTGCTATAATAGACTTAGTTATGGAAGAATTTAATTAAGATATAAACATCATCCACAAACTTCGATAGTTCTTCAGTGAGAAATAATGTGAATTCTTATTTTCTAACAGTATGAATTTTATTGTGGATCATATATGCCATTGTTCCAAAATGGCTTCCCATCAATTTTAAGTTGGATAATTTAGCACCATCTTTTTTGTTTTTCTTTTCTGTGATTATTTTTTTCTTTTTATACCTTATGTTTTTCATTTTTAGTGGGAAGTATAATAGTTTACATAAATTTGTGGAGGACCAAAATCGCACGATAGCTGAAATGCGTGAAGAACTAAGGATATCTAAGATGGGACAATATACTTCATCATCTGATCCATCCAGCGAACAACATACTTCCTCATCTGATGTCCATCCAGCCAATGGGTCCCCTAATAATTCATAAATGGATTAGGATCAGATTTGCTTCTAGCTAGCTTCATATGTTTCATGATATGAATACGTTATTTAACTGTTTTACTTTTTAAATTATTTTAATACTTGAACATCCTGATATAGTTTCAAACAATTATGTATTTTTTATATTTATGATTTTTAATGTTAGATTATATTAGTGTGTTTTAGTATTTTAGATTGAAGAATTGTGGATTGAATTATATGTGTACATATTATTATAATAGGTTTAGGAATACAATAGAAAAAAGGAGACAAATTAGCTTCAAATGGAGCAATTAGCTACCAATCAACTATAATTTTGCGACTAATTTAGCTACCAAATGTCCATATCAGCGACCAAATTGTAAATGACAACTAAATTTTCTTTTATTTTACTACCGATTAGCAACAACATAGCGACCAAAATAGCTACCAATTTGCGACCAATTTGCGCTCACTAGTCAATGACTCAGTTGCGATGAATTTAGCGATCAAATTTTTCGGTTGTTAACTTTGTTTAAGCACTTGATTAGTGATCAATATTTGGTCGCTAAATAATGACTAAAATGAATTTAGGCACTAAATAATTAGCAACAAGCCAAACACTGACCACTCTTTTGCAGTTGCCAATTGGTTGCTATTTACGAATAGTGATCAATTTCTGCCATTTAGCGATCAGAATTTTGGTCACTATTTCACATTTTTTTTATAGTGTAAGGGTTCTATGTTAGTTGTTATGTATTTCACTAAGTTAAAGAAGCTGTGGGATAAACTTGGAGTATTAAACCCTATTATTGTGTTATTGTGAAGTTTCTAAGGTGTATCTGGAGAGAGACAATGAAGACAAGTTAATGCAGTTTTTAATGGGACTTAGTGACCATTATGATCATATAAAGAATCACATCCTGATATTAGATCCGTTATCTTCTACAAATAAAACTTATTCGATGGTGTTGAGAGTAGAAAAGTAGAGGGAAGTTAATGTAGTTACTGAGATAATGGAGAATAATGCTTCTGCTATGATGGTGAAAGGGCAAACGCTTAAAAAGGAAAGGGTCAGAGAGGCTGAGTCTAGTAAGGAGACTTTAAGAAGAAGGATTTTGGAAGGAAGATAAATACTGTAACTTTTGTAAGACACCAGGACATAACTTTTGTAAGACACCAGGACATGTCAAAGGCACATGTTTCAAAATTAATGGCTATTCTGACTAGTATAGAGAACTGAAATAGAAGAAATCTAACTATAATAACAAGAATCAAGCCTTTATTGTTTCAGAAGCAATGAAGGAACATTAGATATGAGTGTCCTTTCAATGACTGGATAACAAGCATAGCTTCATTAATCCAACAAGAGTTTTCAAAGTATATGAACGGCAAAGCAGTGGATCAAGGTGGCTTGAGTTTCTCAAGCTTTTTAGGTAATTCCATTCACTCTATAAATGCTTTACAGATAGGGAATTAGATTATTAATTCAGGTGCTACAAGTTACATGTGCTATAATCTGAATCTGTTTGATAAGCCATTAAAGAAGGAAAAAATTTCAAAAAGTTTTATTTTCTGATGGTTCTCAACAACAAGCGTTACATTTAGGCACCATTTCTAATTGTCTCCATTTATAAATTACATAATGCTCTACATATTATCAGATTCAGGCATAATCTTCTCTCAGTGAGTAAGCTGGCACAATATTCATACGTGTTTGTTCAATTTTGATGGTGATAATTGTACTATGCAAGACTAATGGAGTAACAAAGTTGTAGCGGTTGCCAAGTTACAAAATGGATTGTATCTATTGAATAAAGATTCTTTTTTACCTGTGAATCATCTTGGAATTATCATAGCTAAAGTGCATAATGTGTCTTCTCCTGCTTAAGGCACCTCATCATAATTATGGCACCAGAGGTTAGGACATCTATTAAAAAAGAAATTCTTCCGTATCATATCTATAACTGATACTGTACTTAGTAGCACGTCTTGTAATGTATGTTCTTTGTCCAAGCAATATAGGCAACCTTTTTCTAAGAGTTCAGTTACTTCTATAAGAGTCATAAAGCTACTGCATATGGATATATGGAGTCCTTATAAATGTGTTTCTTTGATTGGAACCCATTATTTTCTCAATGTTATTAATGACTTTAGTAGATGAGCACATGGACTATCTGCTACCTAATAAAGGTTTTGTTACTTCTATTATTACTAATTTTGTATGCATGATTGCCAATCAGTTTCAATTAAAGGTGCAAAAATTTAGTACAAATAATGGTGGTGAGTTTATAAGTGTAATACCCGGCTAGACTCCGATATCAGAATTCCTACCGTCCGGTGGAATCTCGAATGTCGGAGACCTCTAGAAGGGTAAAACCATGTTTTCATGAAATGTTTTAATGTTTTTGATGATTTTAAGTAAAGAGGAAATGAGTTTTTGAATAAAAACACCCTTGGAGGAAAACTCAGGTTCGGCCGCCGAAACTCAAAGTTCGGCCGCCGAACATGCATGCATTTCGGGCGTGCTTTAGGCCCCCGAAGGCATAGGTTGAGGAAAGTCCAGGTTCGGCCGCCGAACCTCAAGTTCGGCCGCCGAACCTCAAGTTCGGCCGCCGAACCTCAAGTTCGGCCGCCGAACATGGCATGCATGCGGAGGCACGTTCGGCCCCCGAACGTGGCCTGGCCAGCCACTATAAAAGGGTCCCTTAGCCGAAAACGGGCGAGTTTTTCTCCCCATTGTCGGCCAAGGTGAGCTCTCCACCGTTCCTCACCATCCTTGAGTTCTTTCCTTCAAATCTTTCAAGATTTTCATAAGTTTTTGCTTTGTTTTGAAGTTTTTCGAGTTTAAAGCAAGTTTTGGAGCTTTAAGGTTCAAGAACTCAAAAATCTCCCACCTCCGAGTTTAGGACATCTCTCTCTCGATCTTCAAGAGGTAAAAGCCGATCTTAAGCTCATTTCATGTTTAAAGTAAGTTTTATGCAAGATCTATGGGGTAGAATGCATGTTTAGCTCATAGTTAGGTTTTTGAATTTATGTTGTGTTTTGAGCAATGTGTTGTTGTTGTGTGTTGTAGTTGGGGTTTAAGTTAGTTTGAAGCCCCTAGGAGCCAATGTATGTATATTTGCATGTTTTGGTTGAGCTAAATGCATGATTGGAAGTTTTGGGAGGCAAATGTGTTTGAGGAGCCAAGTTTCTGCCCTTTGGCAGAAACCAGGTTCGGCAGCCGAAGGAACTTTCGGCCGCCGAACATGGCTGGGGAGGCAGGCCTTTCGGCTGCCGAAGTTGCCCCCGAAAAGAGACTTTCGTCTCTGTCTGGGACTTTTGGCCGCCGAAGGTGCCGCCGAACCTGCCCTGTTTTGCCTTCCTTTGCATGTTTTTGCATGATTGTTTTGAGGTGTTTTAGGGGGGTTTTTGGGGGATATTTTTAGAGTTATGTTCTAGTTGTTTGGTCCCTAATTTGAGTCCACCTGTGTAGGTTCGGACCCGAGGAACCGAGGACCCCAGCAGTGAGTTAGCTGCATCAGTTTTTGTCAGAGCTAGCCAGAGGTGAGTAGAATAAACCTTATGTTTTAAAGCAAATAAATTATACAGTTGAGCATGTTCATGCATTATGAATGCCATGTGATGAAATAGGTTGTTTGCATTAGAATCCACGAATATGTTGCATTGCATTTATGATGTTGATGTGGATTGGTTATTGGATGACCCTTTAGTCCTCATATGATATGATGATGCTACGGCATGAGATGGTATGGAAGTCCAGGTTGTACCCATTCTACGTCCCTGGCACATTGGTATGCATGATATGTTATGTTAAGAGAAAGACCGGTTGTACCCATTCTACGTCCCGGCACTTTGGAATGTAGAGGACTATTGGTGACAATACCATCCAAGATGTGATTTATTGTGATGTGTTGCATTACATGATGGCATGAGATTTAAATGTTGTTTTCTATTATTCTGCTCACTGGGCTCTAGTAGCTCACCCCTTTTCCCTAATCCCCCAGGCTTGCAGGTACGGGCTAGACAGAGAAGTCAAGAAGAGTAAAGTCTTGTAATTGTAATAGTTAGAAAGTGGACATGATAAATTGTAAGATAATGTAAAGTTGAATAGTTATGTTATGTATAATGATAATGAGGATTAGAAGTTGTGCTTGACCCTATGGATGTTGTTATCCCTTTTAAATACATGATCTTAGATGTTTTATGATATAAATGGTAGCCAACTCAACACATGTATATCGCCCATTGGGGCATTGATGAGATCCCACAGAGGGGTCAAGTTTATGAGTAAGATTATGTTTTAGTGCATGCACAGGTTGAGTTTGGTGTATGAGGAATGAATGAAAGAAAAGTTTTAATTTTTATGTATGATTGTTGATCATGTATGGGATTAAACAGGTTTACAGGTTGCATGTCAGGCTTGCTACGGGTCCCGGCGGCCTTAAGCCGATCTGGATCCTAGCGCCGGTAGCGGTCCGACTTTCGAGTCGTTACAATAAGCTCTTATCCGACAAAATTTTTCTTAAGTAATAGTTAATTTATATGTTATTATAATATAAAAAAAGAAATAATACTTTTAAAATAATAAAAAAAGATAAATAAAAATTATAAAATAGAAAAAATATTAAATTAAAAAATATTGGTAAATTGAGTTATTGATTTTGTAAAATTAAACATTTATATATAAGGAAAAATTAATATTCAGTTATTTTATTATAAGAAAATTTAATAATTAGTCATTTAATTTTGAAAAGTACAATGACACGTATTTTAAGAAATTTATTAATGAATTATTTTATTATTTTTAATTATTAAATATTCTGAAAAGATTTAATATATTTCGATATAAAAAATTAATTAGTAAATTTTTTATAAAAATAATAGATTAATTAATAAATTTTTTTAAACTATAAAGACTAAATAATAAAATTTTTGACAGTTAAAAATTCACATAATGAATAATTAATAGATTTTTTTTAAAAATAAATTACACTTTAAACCTGAATTTTAACGTAACTAATGAATTAATCTCTATATTTTTAAAACTAAACATTTAAATCTTTATATTTTTATCCTATCCAAAAATTTAAGCTTTCTATCTATTAGCTATAATAAAAGAGACTAACTAGAATTATAATTCTACTAAATACTTTAGTACTTCAAATTATGATTTTCTAATATACTTTGGTCCAATGAATAAATTAAACACTTTAGTCATTCACTTATCATTGCAAAACACACTTCAATTCCTGATAATATAAGTATCATAATATTAACTGCAATTCAGACTATTTAATTCATCTAATTTTAAGTACCTTTTTTTTCTTCTATCATTCATTAAAATACTTAGTTATGATAACTTAAATGGATGGAATAAAGGATATTTTAGAAAGAAATTAGTTGCTTCAGATATTTGACCATCCACTAGTTTTTTACCTAAGATTTTAAATGGATGGAAGAATTCATTTTTAGACAAAATGAAAATATAAAAATTTAAGTGTTCAGTTTTAAAAATAGAGAGTGATCCGTTAATTATGTTAAAACTCAGGAGATTAAATATAACGATATGAAACTGAATCACTACCAGCGCTAGAGTTTAGATTGATTTATGGTCGCCGGAACTTGTAATAAACCTACTATACATCCTGTTACACTTGATATAATCCCCTACATGATCACATAAGTACATAAAACATTTTCATTTTGTTAACCAAAACTTGACATGTGCATGCATCATAACTAAAAAATATAAAACTCATACTAGAGCTCTCATCAAATGCTCCAATATGATCAACATTACATGCCTTAAGCTTAGTTCAACATAGCTTAAACTTTAAAACTTTTACATAAGAAGATCATAAATAAGGAATTATAAAAGATAACTCGGGCAAAACACAATTCTAATCCACAATAGGAATTATATGTCCACATCTAACTAATACATCAGAACTATAATAACGACTTTGCTAATCTCCCGAGTTAACTCTGGTCCTGCAAACCTGCATTTAGGGGAAAGGGATAAGTTACAAAGAGTTTAGTAAGCAGAAACGTAAGCAAAAGCACAACTCAAACAATTCACATCAAGATGGACTTGTCACCAGTAACCCTCCATAATTCCAATAGTACTAGGGCCATAACGGGTGCTCCTCAGGACTTCCTCTTAAACATAGCATAACATATCCATAATGCCAAGTGTGTAGAATGGGCAACCATAGTCTTTTCCTTACATAGTGCCAAGGGCCTAGAATGGGCAAGGCTTGGTCTTTCCATATCCATCATAACATATCATAATATAGTCGAAGGCTAGTGGGTCATCCAACATCCATCCACCATCCATTCATAATAATAATTAACTGTGTATTGCGTCATATTCGTGAATTCTAATGCAAATAACCTAATCATATATACATAGAATTCATAATGCATGAATATACTTAAAACGTTTGATTTCTTTAAAATAATAGTTCAGTTTAGTTCTACTCACCTCTAGCTAACACACACCTAGCTCTAAAGCAATTATCTCACTGCAAGCCTCTATGGTCTTCCAAGTCCGGTCCTACACAGATGGACTTAAATGAGGGACCAAACATCACTTTTATAACACTTAAAACTACCCTAATAAATCTCTATAAACATATAAGAAAACATATAGAAAATAAGCTGAAAAATGCTGGACAGAGGACTTTTGGTGGCAAGTTCGGTGGCCTAAAGTCCCCTTACAGATCCAAAGGTCAAACTATTGGAGGCAGGTTAGGCGGCCAAAAGATAGCCTTGACAGGCCAATTCGACAATTGAACCTGGCTTTGGTGGCCGAACCTAGTTCTTCTACAAGGCAAAACCCAATTCTACCTTAACCCACAACCACCAAAACAGAATGAAATTCACATGTAGCAATCAAAAACAACTCAATACACTAGAACCACTTAAAGCTAACCTAAAACAACTCAATACACTAGAACCACTTAAAACTAACCTAAACTTCATCATGCATTAATATCTCAAGGCAACATTCTATCATCTATAAGCTACAACTTAAAACCCAAGAATTTTTAAAAAATCATGCATGCATCATCAAATCATTAAAACACTTATAATTCTTTTAAAAAACTCCAACAATTAGAAGATAGGCAATGATTATAACCTACCTCTTGGAGACAAAATGGTGACAATAATAAAGAACTCAGAGAAGTGGACAAGCTGATCTCCAAAGGGTCTCCAAAGGCTAAAACTTCAAGATCCATCTTGATTCTTTAAAAACAACAGTAAAATTCATAAGAAAACAGTTTAGAAGAAGGATTTGTGAAGAAGAGAGACAGAAAAACTCACCTATGCTTGAAATGGAGAGAAAATTCTCTCCTTTTCGAGCAAAACCATTTTTATAGGCGACTAGAGAAGCCAACTTGAAGGTTCAGCGACAGAACTTGAAGGTTTGGCAACCAAAATTTAAAACTTTCCTAAAATGTTTTTTTTTCTGAAACACGTTTTACCTTTCTAAAGATTCTGGTTTCGAGATTTCAGATTCTATTAGAAAGTTGGAATTTCGATACCAAAGTTTGGCCGAATATTATATTCTTCCCCCCTTAAGAACATTCGTCCTCGAATGTTCAACTGTACAAGCAAACATAGCATACACATCAAGTAAACACATAAAACCATTTAACAACTTACTTCAAAAGAGATGAGGGTACTGCCTAAGTATCGACTCTCGGGTCTCCCAAATACACTCTTCCATATTGTGGTGATTCCATAAAACTTTTACCATCGTAATTTTCTTATTTTTCAGATTTCTGATTTATGTGTCTACGATTCATACTCACTGCTCAACATACGTGAGATCTCCTAGGATCTCTCCATCAGGCTCAATAAGAACATTGCCCGAATCTTACACGAATTTTTGTAATGTTGAAACATGGAAAACCATATGAATTCTCTCCATGGAAGCAGGTAAATCTAACTTGTAAGATACATTTCCAATCTTTTGCAAAATTTCAAAAGGTCCTATATACTTTGGAGTTAGTTTATCTTTCTTTCCAAACTGAATCACCCCTTCCATACGAGACACCTTAAGCAATATCATATCTCCCTCCTGAAAGATAACTTGCTTTGTACAGATGTGTGCATAGCTCTTCTGCCTAGTTACAACTGTTTTGATTCTTTCTCTAATGATGGGCACCACCCTATTGGTGATCTCTATCAACTATGGCCCTACTAAAGCCCTTTATCCTACAAACAGGCGATTTGCACTTCCTCTCATGTAAAGCTTCATAGGGAGTCATCCCAATGCTAGCATGTAATTGTTATTGTAGGCAACTCTACTAATAGTAGATGTTGCCTCCAAGAACCACCAAAGTTTAACACACACATCTTTAACATATCTTCTATGGTTTGGATGGTCATTTCTGACTGTCCATCAATATGTGGATGGAAAGCAGTACTAAAGTCTAACCTTGTGCCCAAAGCATTCTGTAGACTCCGTCAAAACTTGGAGGTAAATTGGGATCCCCTATCTGAAACTATAGAAATTGGAGCCTCATGTAGCCTAATGATTTCTTCCATGTAGATCTATGCCAATTTATCCACAGAGTAACCACTCTTGACAAGAATAAAGTGAGGAGATTTGGTCAATCTTTCCACTATTATCTATATAGGTAATACCTCCACATCTTGAGTGCAAAGATTATAGTTGTTATCTCTAAATTTTGTGTGTAGGATAATTTAACTCGTGCTTCTTCAATTGTTTAGAAGTATAAGCAATTACTCTATCATTCTGCATCAACACACAACCTAATCCCACTCAGGATATATAATAGAAAATTGTAAAATTTTCATTACTTGTAGGCAGAGCTAACACTAGTGCTGGCGTCAACCTTCTCTTTTACTTTTGAAAACTTTCCTAATACTGATCTGACTAGATAACTTCTGATTCTTCTGGGTCAACCTAGTCATAGGAGCAACTATTTTGGAGAAATCCTGAACGAATCTCCTGTAGAAACCTGCCAAACCAAAAAAGCTTTTAACTTCTGTTACCGTAGTTTGTCTGGACCAGTTAGTTACCGCTTCTACTTTCTTAAGGTCCACCTAGATTCCATTTTCTGACACTACATGCCCCAAGAAAGAGATACTCCTCAACCAGAACTCACATTTAGAGAACTTAGCATACGACTCGTGTTCTCTCAAGGTCTATAACACTCTTTTCAGATGATGGGCATGCTCCTCTGCATTTCTGGAATACACTAAGATATTATTAATGAAAACAATAACAAATTGATTCAGAAACTGTCTAAAAACTCTGTTCATGAGATCCATAAATGCTGCAGGGATATTGGTCAACCCGAACAGCATCTCTAGAAACTCATAATGCCCATATCTGGTCCTAAAAGTTGTCTTAGGAATGTCTTCTTCTTTGATTCTCAATTAATGATACCCATATCTGAAATCTATTTTGGAGAAACAGCTGACTCCTACTGGCTGGTCAAATAGATCATTGATCCTAGGTAAAGGATACGTGTTCTTAGTAGTGACTTTGTTTAACTTTCTGAAGTTAATGTAAAGTCTTAGAGATCCATCCTTCTTTTTCACAAACAATACTGGAGCATCCCAAGGTGAGGTACTTGGTCGGATGAAACCCTTATCTACCAACTCTTGTAACTGTTCCTTTAGCTTTTCAACTCGGCTGTTGCCATCCTATAGATAGGAATAAAGATGAGATTGGTTCCTGGCAATACTTTAATTTCAAACTCTATCTTTGTATCATGTGGTAAACCTGGCAAATCGTCTTGAAAAATATAAAAAAACTCTCTAACCACGGGCACTAAAGCTGGTTCCCTAACCTGACCATCAAACTCTCTGACATGAGTAAGAAATTCCTGACAACCCCTCCTAAGCAATCTGTGAGCTTGCAGGGCAGATATCAAACCTCTAGGTATACCTGACTTGTGCTCTAGAAAGACAACCTCTGATCCATATTGTTCTCTGAACCTAACTACCTTATCTCTACAGTCCAAGATAGCACCATGAGTAGAGAGCCAATCCATCCCTAAAATGACTTCAAAATTAGTCAAATATAGAACCACAAGGTCGGCTGGAAGGCACCTACACTTGGGCCATTGACCCAAAAAGGGCACTTTAGCCTAGAAGCTACCAAACCCAAAATGTCTATGGCTCTCAGAGAATTAAAAGAATGAGAGACACCAAAGTCCATAAGAGCATACACATCAGAACACCAAAAGTGAGTTTACTTGTTACCATTGTGTTTAATGTGTTGGCTTCCTGCTGTGTCATGGTGAAGATCCGTACTGGAGCTAAAGGACCTTCCCCTTGGGAACCTGCTAAAGAAGAGGTTGTCCCTCTTCCTCTACCTTGCCCTCTGCCCTGAGATATGGCTAAAGCTGCTGGCTGAGCCATACTGCTAGAAGTAATCTGCTGGGACTGTGCCATCCTGGCTGCATTGGGACATTCACGTGCCATGTGTCCCTCTTGTCCACATTTGTAATAAGTTGTGTAGTCCCAAATCGACAAAGCCCTTTGTGTGGCTTACCACACCTTAAAATCCAGAGCTATCTGAACCATAACTTGAACCACTGTCCATTCTCATATCAGACTTCAACTTATTCCAAAACTTGTTCTTCTCGGTCTTCTTAGTGGACCTATTCCACTTTTTACTTCCCGTCGTAGCTACACTAAGAGAAGAGAGATCAAACTTTCCTGTACTTGAGGTTTTGGAACCTGATGATTGTGCCACCTACTGCTCCACTATTCCTTAAATGATGGCACTAGCCTCCATCTTTCTAGCTGCATCCACTATAATACGAAAGCTCTCTCTCTCTACTACTAAGATTAAAGAGGAATACCTAGAGTGGAGTCTCATGGTATACCTCCTAGCTTTCTTTTGGTCAGTGTCATAAGTCTGATCCACATACTGAAGCAACTCCAAAAACTTGTCTGTGTATTCATCTACACTCATCTCTTCAGTCTATCTTAATTGCTCAAATTCTATCATCTTCAACACCCTTGAACTGTCTGAAAAAGCCCATCCTGCAAACTCATTTGCATATTGTTCCCAAGATAAGCTATCCAACTTCGGCTCGACATAATTCTTGAACTACTCTTTTGCCTTTTTGCACTTTAGAGTGAACCCCGCCATATGAATGGCTCTGTTATCGCTAGCCCCTCACTCATCATATATCATTTTCACTGCTTTAATGTACTCAAATGGGTCATCACCCTCCTTATACTTAGGAGCATCTAACTTCAGGTAATTCATCATCTTTACCTTGCTCCCTACTGTTGGATTAAGTTTGGGTGGTTAGGTTTTAGGAATTATTGGTTCTACTAGAGGAGGAGGTGGTGGTGCAGCACTCTTTAGGTTAGGGTTTGTTGGATTCTGGTAATAGGGTGGAGGTGAAAACATTAGATAGAGTGGATTTAGTGAGTAGTAGGAAGGATAGGGCATGTATGAGGGGTAGGGGTGGTAGCTAAAGTAGTCCGATGAACTTCCCATCGAATACTTGGGTCCTTGCGGGTAAGACTGGTACTGAGCTGGATAGGCAGATCCCGAGGCTTGAGCACCTCCTGTTCCTCCTTCAAATTCTCCTATACCTTATCTTCCAAAGTTCTTATCCAAACTTCCATCTCTCCTTTGATCATTTCCCACTGCTTCCCTGACATCTGCAAACATCCTACTCGGATTTGTTCTTCTTCTATTTACATCAAAAGACCTTCTAGGGTCCCTTGACGTTTCTCCCATGCTACTTTTACTTGTCCATGCTTTTGATGAAGCGGCAGGGGGAAGGGCATCCATACCCTCATTTTCAACTAGTACTCCGATCAATCATATGGATCGATGTGAGCTACACATCTTGTCTTCTAAAAAACAATATTTAACCATATGAACATTAGCATCATATGGTTCATCTAGATACACATGAACACAACATACATATCATATCATCCATTTACATGCATACAATCATGGCATTATACATCATCATACATACATGGAGAAAGGACTCTACATCCTATCCTAATGGACATGATTTTTGCTAATCATACTTGCGCTTTATAACATCTATGAGTCTAACGCTGTAAGTCTAACCATATGAACCTATGGCTCTGATACCACTTTGTAACGACTTAAAAATCGGATCGCTACTGGACTTAAGGTCGTCGAAACCTGTAGCAAGCCTACTATATATCCTGTACACCTAATATAATCCCCTACATAATCACACAAGCACATAAAACATTTCCATTTCATTAACCAAAACTCAACATGAGCATCTATCATAATTGAAAAATATAAAACCTATACTAGAGCCCTCATCAAATGCTCCAGTATGGTCAACGTTACATGCCTCAAGCTTGGTTCAACATAGCTTAAACTTTAAAACTTTTACATAAGAAGAACATAAACAAAGGATCATAACAGATAACTCGGGAAAATCATAATTCTAATCCACAATAAGAATTACATGTCCACATCTAACTATTATATCAGAACTATACCAACGACTCTACTGACCTCCCGAGCTAACTTTGGTCCTGAAAACCTAGGGTTAGGGGAAATGGATAAGTTACAAGAGCCTAGTAAGCAGAAATATAAGCAAAAGTAGTTTAATAAAATATATGATCGTATGTATGCGTCACAACTCAAACAATTCACATTAAGATGGACTTGTCACCAGTAACCCTTCTTAATTCCAATAATACCTGTCCACAACGGGTGCTCCTCAGGACTTCCTCTTAAACATAACATATTCATAATGCCAAGGGTATAGAATGGGTAACCCTGATCTTTACCTTACATATTGCCAGGGCCATAGAATGGGCAAAACCTGATCTTTCCATATCCAGCATAACATATCATAGCATGGTCGAGGGCTAGTGGGTTATCCAACATCTATCCACAATAACAATTAACTATGCAATGCATTACATTCCTAAATTCTAATGCAAATAATCTAATCGTATATACATGCATTCATGATGCATGAGTATGCTTAAAATGTTTGATTGCTTAAAATGTTTGATTTCTTCAAAATAAGAATTCAGTTTAGTTCTACTCACCTCTAGCTGACACACGCCTAATTCTGAAGCAGTTATCTCATTGCAAGTCTCTAAGGTCTCCCAAGTCTGATCCTACATAAATGGACTTAAATGAGAGACCACACATAACTTTTAAAGCACTTAAAACTACCCTAAGAAACCTCTATAAATATATAAGAAAACATGTAGAAAATAAGCTGAAAAATGTTGGACAAGGGACTTTCAGCGGTAAGTTCGATGGTCTAAAGTTTCTTAACAGATCCGAAAGTCAAACCTTCGAAGGCAGGTTAGGCGGCCAAAAGGCAGCCTTCACAGATAGGTTCGGCAGCCGAATTTGACTTCGGCGACAGAACCTGAGTTCTTTTGCAAGGTAAAACTCGATTCTGCCTTAACCCACAGCCACCAAAACGCGATGAAATTCACATGCAACAGGTTAACAGCAACAAAAAACAACTCAATACACTAGAGTTTCTAGTTTCGAGATTCGAGATTCCATATTCTAATAGAGATTCTATCAGAAAGTTGAAATTCTAATACCGGAATCAAGCCGGATATTACATTAAGATATTATTTATCCTAAAATATATTCATGCAATTTTTCCTTAAATTTTGAAAAATTATAAGAAAATTTATTATTTAATTATTGTATTATGAAAAAATTCATTTGTTAGTCCTCAATTTTGAAAAATACATTAAAATGTTTACGAGATATTAAAAAAAATCTACTAATTAGTTCTTCTGTTAATTTTAACTATTATATATTTTACTATCTAATTTTTGTGGTATAAAAAAAACTCATTAGTTGATTCCTCTGTTTTATAAAAATATTTTCTAATTAGTCCATATTGAAAATATTTTAGACTTTTTCTATAATATTTAACCGCTAAAACCTTAAAAAAATTTTAATGTATTTTTCAAAATTAAGAACTAATTTATGAATTTCTCTATAATATAGGAACTAAATAATATTTTTTCAAAATTATATAAATCTTGAAGAGTTCAAGTACCATTAAATACATATAAAAAAATTAAAAATATTTTCTTCATATATTGGTATTGATTTTAAGTAAATAGAAGTTGTAATTTCTTTAGCATAATCCAAAGGAAGTGGCATGAGATCCTAATTGTAAAATTTATTATGATCTTAATTAATTAATTTATTAACTGGGTGTATATGCACTGCCATGCTTATAGGAATTTTCAACCTTGGTAAATATTACCCCACTTACTTATCTCGCACCATGCCTAATCCATCTGGCTTACTATGGTTAACTTCCTGTCATTAGAATATCAATAAAGTAGTACAATAAACCAACTCAAATCAGATTTCTCATAAAAACATCATAAAATTTTTAATACTCAAATAAATAGATATCAATTAATAAATTTTTTTATTATTATATATATGAAAAAAAGATATTTTTGATCGCACCGGTAATAAATCAATCATATAATATATGTTCAGAAAATAAAAACTCATTACAAATTAGTTATAAATTTAATATTATACCAAGAATTTTGTTGCTTTATAAAATAAATTTACTTAAATTTCACTCTATTTTTATTACAAATAGAAAATTCGCATGTATAATTATATTTTTTTCTTAATATAAAATTTAATATTTTATAGGTTTTAGCTCATTTATGTTTATATTTATATATGATTTATATAATTCACTGATTAATTATATTAAAATTATTTACATTTGCAATGAAAAGAAGGTAATTTTCTCTCCTATAAATTATTACCCAATTTGCTATAAATTATTATCCAATTTACATTCATGAATTTAACATGGTGGTAAGTGCATTTGAATAAATTTGAGAAGTTTCAGATTCTACTCCTCCAATTTCCATAAAAAAAAAATTATTACCTAATTTATAATATTTTTCCTAAAGAAAGAAAGAAAAAGAAAGAAAAGAAAAGCAAATGAAAGGAAAGTTAAGGAAAGGAAAAGGAGGATAATATAGATTTGGAAAAATTATTACTTAGTTTTTGTAATATAAAAAAATTTATTCAAATGTATTAAAATATCTCTAATGTATTAAAAAGTTTTAATCTTCTGTTAATTTTAGTTATTAAATATTTTATTATTTAATTTTTATAATTTTAAAAAATTCATTATTGACTTTTAAATTTCTAAAAAATTTATTAATTAATCCATTTTATATTCTTTCATAATACTTAATAATTAAAATTAATGAAAGGATTAATTAGTAAATTTTTTAAAATATTAAAATATTCTAATATGTTTTTTAAAATAAAAGAATTAATTGTTTTCTGGAAAATTTTTGTATAAATTTTATTCCAAATAGATAAATTAAAATATTAAATGAAGAATGAGGTAATGTGAATTGATCAGCAAGAACAAAAGATTCTCCTGCCTCAGAATATATTAGAAAGTTAAATCACAGCTGCAGTATGAATTGGTCACCACCCTCCAAATTCTGAGCACCATCATCAAGAATCCAATACCACTCAATTATTTCCAACAATCATTCATCTCTAAATATCTCAATTTTTTATTAGAAAAATTAATTTTTTTTCTACTTTCACCTTAAATCCAATTTCTTTATTTACAAATTAGCAAATAATCATAAGTTACTCTTTCATTTATGATTTTTTTTTTTATATAATCACATGTATCCTTCATTGAATGAATCAATGAAATTAAATTATATTTCACTAAAATTAAAATATTTTAATAAATATTTATTATATCTATGAAATTAAATTTTTAATTTTAATTAAAAGAGAAAAGTGTCAAAGTATGCACTCCAAGACTTAGTCTGGTGGAAAGTGCATCCTGTAACCTTGAAAGGTCTAAGGTTCGACTCTCCCAACCCCCTATTTCAAAAAAAAAAAAAGTGTCGAAGTATTTTATTTTAAAAAGCCATTAATAATATATAATTAAATAAAAAAATTCTTAAATTATACTATAGCTCTAAACAAATCAAATTTCATTTTTAAATTTGAATTTATTTTTAAATTATTATTAAAAAATTAAATAATACTATTATTTATCAATATTTTAGAGTGTGAGTTACACCAACTCATATCTATTTAATTTTATTTAAAAGATAATTTAAAAATAAATTTCATGCGGAAAAAATATTTAGCGTTTTTAATTGTTTAGAAACAAATTGAACTTCTTTTTCTCCTACTATGATCTTCTTCTTACATGTACAACACGTGTGTAATGAAATAAACTTGAAACTTATTTTATATTTATAAATTTTTGTAATTTTAAATTATTAGAAAAATTATTTAGTGTAAAATTTAATTTGTTTTCGTGAAAAACATATGGGAATATTTTTAAGTTAATCTGCAGTGATGGCTGTGTTTCACATGTTATTTAAATAATAATATCTTTCTAAATAAAATAATAATATATTAATAAATTTAAATATTTAATCTGGAATGAGCATAATTCGCCACTAGAAGCCGAAGTCTCTGATTCCTTTTCCTTGCTCGAATCAATTCACTCTTCATCCACCATTGCCTCTTAACGGTCAAGTACTTATTTTGTAATATGATAAGAAAATTCTCTTTCTTTAGAAAATAAATAAATAAATTATATGAATAAAAGGAAAGAATCATTGTTTATCTCAATCCCACACGTTTCATGTTTTGGATGGACAAAAAATAGAATCTATGGAATTTTATGAACGTCGTGTGTTTGGAAAATAGACCAGAGTCAAATTTAACAAAAAGGTAGAGCACAAGACTAGACTAGAGATATAGTGGATTATATCCACTCTGATCTATAGGGTATAAATAGAGTTCTATCTAAGAACGGTGCTACGTAGTTCATGACTTTAATTGATAATTATTCTCATATAGTTTGAATGTATTTTTTAAAGACAAAAAATAAGGTATTTTCAACCTTTGTAAAGTAGAAGATGTTGATTGAAAAGCAAAGGAAAAAGAAGAACAAGCGTCATAGAACTAGCAATAGGTTAAAATTCTATAATCATGAGTTCTATGCACTCAGCAGTACTGAAAGCATAGCGAGACCCACACTTTTGCAAGGACACCACAATAAAATGGTATACAGAATGTATGAATAGAACGCTTTGTGACAAAGCATGGAGCATGCTCTCACATTCAGGATTGGAAAAGAATTTTTAGGCTGAAGCAATTAGTATAACCTATTTCTTAGTTAATCGATCTCTATCTATAGTTGTTGAGTGTAAAAATCCTCTTGAGATATGATCTGATTCACCTGCTGATTACTCTCAATTGAGACTATTTGGTTATCCTACTTATACTTATGTGAGGGATGGTAAACATGAGTCAAGGGCAAGAAAATATATATTTATAGGATATGCATCTAGAATGAAAGACTACAGGTATATGGTGCAATGATCTAAAGTCTACAAGGTTAGCCATCAATAAGGATGCGAGTCAGGAGGAGAAGTCAATAGCAAAATCAAATCTCAATATCAAAGAACATGTGGAGCTTGAAGTTGATATATCGGCAGCTTAATCTAGAGTTTCAAATGATTAGGTGTAAGATCATGTTTAAAAAAAGGATGCACTTGAGCAACAACAATAGGAACCATATAGTAGTGCAACTAGTAAGGAGAGAAGGCAAGTCAAACCACCACAGAGATATGCATATGCAGATTTAATTTTACTTTGTCAGTTGTTGAAATGGTTGATGTACATAAACCAAGCAACTATAAGGAAACTACTTTTTATTTAGATGTAGATTAGTGGGTTAGTACTATGAGTGAAGAAAATGAGTATTTTCATAAAAATCATACTTTGGAGCTTGTTACATTGCTAAAGGGACAGAAAATTATAGGCTGAAATTTTTAAGAAAAAAGATGGCATTCCAATGGTAGAACTACTTTGATACAAGACATAGTAGCTAAAGGCCTTACTTAGAGAGAGAGGATAGACTTTAAAGAAATATTTTCTCAAGTTGTGAAGCACAATTCTATTAGAGCCTTACGTGCTGTGGTTACCCTTCATGATCAAGAACTCAAGCAACTAAATATGAAGATATCATTCTTGCATGGTGTGCTGGAGGAAAAGATTTATATGAGTTAATCTAAAGGATTTATCGTTCTATGTATGGAAAACTATGTTTGTTTGCTTAAGAAATGCTTATATGGTCTAAAGCAGTCTCTTAGGCAATGGTATAAAAGATTTGATATATTCATGATTTCATTCTGTAATACCCGGCTAGACTCCGGTATCGGAATTCCTACCGTCCGGTGGAATCTCGGATATTGGAAGCCTCTAGTAGGGTGGAAACATGTTTTCATAAAATGTTTTAAGGTATTTCATGGTTTTAAGTATGAAGATTTAATGAGTTTTTGCATGAAAAGTCTTTGGAGGAAAACCCAGGTTCGGCCGCCGAACATGCATGCATTTTGGAGGCACGTTAGGCCCCCGAAAGCATGAGTGAGGGAAGTCCAGGTTCGGCCGCCGAAAGTCAAGTTCGGCCGCCGAACATGGCATGCATGCGGAAGCACTTTCGGCCCCCGAACGTGGCCTGGCCAGCCACTATAAAAGGGTCACTTAGCCGAAATGGGCGAGCTTTCTCCCATTTTCGGCCATAGCTAGCTTCCGACCTCCCTCTCCCCAGATCTTGTGTTCTTTCTTCAAATCTCCTCCATTTTTCTTGAGTTTTCACCTCTCATTGCAAGTTTTGAGCATTTAAGACAAGTTTTGGAGCTTTGGGAACTCAGGAGCTCATTTGCTTAGATCTCCGAGTTTAGGTCGTCTCTCTCTCGATCTTCAAGAGGTAAGAGCCGATCTTAAGCTCATTATATGTTTTAAGTAAGTTTTATGCAAGATCTTTGGGGTAGAGATGCATGTGTAGGTTTTTAGTGAGTTATGGATGATTTTTTAGTTTATGCAAATGCTTGTGTATGTGTGTTGTAGTTGGGGTTTAAGGTAGTTTGAGACCCCTAGGAACTTGTATGCATGTTTTGGTTGAGTTTTATGCATGTTGGAAGAGTTAGGAGGCAAATGTGCATAAAGGAGCCAAGTTTCTGCCCTTTGGCAGAAACCAGGTTCGGCAGCCGAAGGCACTTTCGGCCGCCGAACATGGCTGGGAAGGCAGGCCTTTCGGCTGCCGAAGTTGCCCCCGAAAGGAGACTTTCGTCTCTGTCTGGCACTTTCGGCTGCCGAAGGTGCCGCCGAACCTGCCTGACTTTCGGCTCTGGAGGGACTTTCGGCCGCCGAACCTGCCGCCGAAAGTGCCCTGTCCAGCCATTTCTTGCATGTTGTTATGTAGTTGTTTTATGTTGTTTTAGGGGGTTTTTGGGGAGTATATTAGAGTTATGTTTATGTATGTTTGGTCCCTCATTGGAGTCCACCTGTGTAGGTTCGGACCCGAGGAACCGAGGACCCCAGCAGTGAGCCAGCTGCTACAGAGTTTGTCAGAGCTAGCCAGAGGTGAGTGGAATAAACCTTAAGTTTTAAAATAAATGAAATATAAATTTTGAGCATGATCCATGCATCATGAATGCCATGAGATATAGTAGGTTGTTTGCATTAGTATCCACGAATATGTTGCATTGCATTTATGATGTTGATGTGAATTGGTTATTGGATGATCCTTTAGTCCTCATATGGCATGATGATGTTACGGCATGATATGGTATGGAAGTCCAGGTTGTACCCATTCTACGTCCCTGGCACGATGTAAGAGAAAGTCCAGGTTGTACCCATTCTACGTCCCTGGCACATTGGTATGTTATGATATATTATGATAAGAGAAAGACCGGTTGTACCCATTCTACGTCCCGGCACAGTTGGACTATGTAGAGGACTATTGGTGACAATACCATCCGAGATGTGATTTGTTGTGATGTGTTGCATTACATAATGGCATGAAATTTTAATATATGATTTCACTATTCTGCTCACTGGGCTTTGTAGCTCACCCCTCTCCCCTAACCCCAGATGTGCAGGTACAGGGTAGACCAGGAGGTTAGCCAGAGTTTCGAAGTATGTGTATGTAATAGTTAGATGTTGGACATGACAGCTGTACTATAATGTAATGTAAGAGATTACAGTATGTTATGTAATGAGGTATATTGAGGTTATAGATGTGCTTGACCCTATGAGCATTGTAATCCCTTGTTGATGCATGATCTTAGATATTTGATGATACAGATGTTAGCCAACTCAACGCATGTATATCGCCCATTGGGGCATTGATGAGATCCCACAGAGGGGTCAAGTTTATGATTATGTTTTAGTGCATGCACAGGTTGAGTTCGGTGTATGAGAAATAAATGAAAGAAAAGTTTAAATTTTTATGCATGTTGTTGATCATGTATGGGATTTTACAGGTTTACAGGTTATATGTCAGGCTTGCTACGGGTCCCGGCGGCCTTAAGCCGATCTGGATCCTAGCGCCGGTAGCGGTCCGATTTTCGGGTCGTTACAGAATGGTATCAGAGCCCTAGGTTCATATGGTCGGACCTAGAGTGTCGGGCTCATAGATGTTATAGAAGGTCAAGCACAATAGGAAGATCATGTCTACTAGGATAGGATGTGGAGTCCTGTCTTGCATGATGATGTGAAATGCCATGACTTTGTGCATGTGCATTAACGATATGCTATGCTATGTGATGTATGTGATGAGGGTTCATGTGTGCCCACATGAACCATATGATGCTAATGTTTCTATGATGTGTACTGTCTTTCAGAAAATAGGATGAGAGGAACTCGTCGATCTGCACGATTGACTGGAGTGCCACCTAAGGATGAGGGCACGAGCGCCCGTCCTCCCACATTGCCTAGGGCAATGTCTTGTAGAGCCAACAGAGAAAGAGTGTCAAGGGACCCTAGAAGGTCTTTTGATGCTAGCAGAAGGGGGACTGATAGAGGAGGAAGTTCTTCAGATGTGAGGGAGGTTATGGAAGAGGATCAGAGGAGGGATGGGAACCTGGATGTGAGCATGGAGGAAGAAGGGACAGGGGAGTCTCAGGGAGGCGTTCAGGCCTCGGGGTATGGTTTTCCACCCCATTATCCACCCTTCCCACAGGGTTCAGGGTATCCGATGGGAGGTACATCGGATTACTCCAGCTTTAACCCCTACCCTACCTACATGCCTTATCCACCTTTCTATCCACCTTACACACAGTACCCAGCTTATCCACCCTCACCCTTCTATCCAAACCCGGCAAACCCCACCTCGGGGAATGCTGCACCTCCACCTCCACCACCTACAGAACCAGCAGCCTCAGTTACTCAACCTCCTAGACCTAGCTCAGCTGATGGGAGCAAGGTGAAGATGACAGATTACCTCAAGCTAGATGCTCCCAAATACAAGTCAGGGGATGACCCCTTTGAGTATCTGAGAGTGGTGAAGACAATAACTGATGAGCTAGGGGCAAGTGACAGCAGGGCCATTCAGATGGCAGGGTTCACTTTAAAGTGCAAGAAGGCACGGGAATGGTTCAAGTGTTATGTGGACCCGAGACTAGAC